>NC_089720.1:1866420-2037972 GCF_031753505.1 Anomalospiza imberbis | reverse complement strand
TTCAAATAGGTTCATGCATATTCATTCTGCTGATTTTGCGTTACACTTACAGCAAGTTACACTTGTACTCAGTTTTTTGTCAGAAAAGTACAGAGAGAACTCCTGGGTCACTCTGCACTGTCTGTTTTCAAGGTCCGAGGAGTTTTTCCTTATCTCTTATCTCTTTTGCTTGGAAAATTTGCATTCTTTCTCCTTTAGCTGGGGCAGTTTTTGCTTAGTGCTTGCAGTTACCAGACTAAAACAGCATATTTTTACTTATGTTTGGCAAGCTCAAAAGCAGGCACATTTTCACCTAAATCCAAAATGGATTTTCTACCCTGTTAAATTTTTACTCTGTTTCCACCAGTGGTCAGACATTTGTCCCCTCACAAGCAATCACAGGCCTCCAAGAACATCCGTCTGTGCTGGTTCGGGGACCCCTGAAAAGCGGTAAGATTGAAGGGTCATACAAAACTGGTGACATGGGGGCCCATTGGTACGCCTGCGTATCCATGCCCCTGGGACTGCGGTGTATCCCACAGAAGTGGGGTGAAAACCGTATATCCTCAAGCATCCCAGCAGACCACTAGACCAGGATAAAGAAGTGTCAGCAGCAGGTGTGAGAAGAAGAGAAAAAAAAACACCTAGGTGGAGAGGGAGATCCAGGCTCCCCCTTTTTTACCCTGACTTCCTCTTGTTGAACATGTTTATCAATGATTTTGAGAGTTAAGTAACCCTTGTTGATTTTTTATCCTTCCCTAGAAAAATAGCCATCCAGAAAACTTGTCACCTCTTTTCATGGGTCCCCATTTGTCGTCATCATCTTGTGGCCAGGCCTCAGAGGCATGGGATCATCCCACAAACCCAGGAAAAAACCTGTGGGTTGCCCTGACAGAGACCCCTTTGGCAGGATCACATCCGTCTGTTTGATGGCAGCAGCAGAGAATGCGATGTCCACCTGCCTAGTGGGATCCCATTTAAACCTGAAGAGTATGCCCCAAAAGTAAGGGAAATCAAGGACAACGCCAAAAAACAGTAAAACCCCCAGCTCGAATTGCGCGCTAGTCTCTCCTGAAGGTCTGGACCCACTGCTACCAATCCCTTACTCTTCTGGAGAGGACTGGCAGCATACATTACCCAGAAGCAACAGATAAGCCCCAAGAAAATCAAACTTTTTAGGTTCTTTCCCCTGCTTCCTTTTGTGTTCATTTTGAATATAACCCCTCTGACAAAAGCCAATATACTGAAATCAAGCAATTCAAGAAAAAGCTCCAAGTGGATCAGTGGTGCAAGGCCATCAGCCACATTTATATGGCCTCCACCACTGATGGTCACCCATACAAGTTAGATAGAGGTATCTTTTTAATTTTGTGGTGGACCCTGCTTGGGGCTGGGAATCCCCTCTCACCTGCTCAGAGGTCCATGCACCCTTGGCAGGATTAATGCTGTTTGACTCCCCAAACAAAAATCCAAATTGATAATTGGCAAGAGAAAAAATAATTCAGTCATCAAAAAAAAAGAAGCATTAGTGATTTAGACGAAAAACTGTGATTCCGAAATTATTCATTGATCGAAGTCTAAAAGAAACTGTGGTATCCATATTTTTTACCATGGGTATCTGCAGTGAAGGCCTCTAGGCGAATTGGGCCACCTAGAGTGTTGGGTAGCCAAATAAGTGAACTTAACAATCCAACCGCCTTAAGGGGAGGGACCTCCTGGCAGATGAGGAAGTAACTAGGCAAGGCCACCCTTCAGAATCGGGAGGCCAATGATTTTCTGCTGCTGCTTCACAATCACAAATGCAGTGAATTTGAGGGTCTCTGTGGCCTGAACTTATCATCAAAAGGTGGGGATGTCCCACGGCCACATTGAAAACAGATGAAAGGACTTTGAACCTCCAAACATCAGACAAGAATCCGGGGACTGGCTGAATAACATCTTTCAAGGATGGGGGACTCACTGGGTGGCTTTCTTTTATTATAAGAAACAATTCTCTTGTTCTTCTTAGTTATCGTTATAGTTTTTAATTATGTTCTCTAGTCTAAAGAGTTTTTCTTTGTCCTCAGTTAAGCAGATCAACCCCCCCCCCCCCAAATCAATGTTACAGAAAACTCCTACCTCCCAACTCCCCCTTGGTTTCATGATATATGTCCTAACTCTGGATACCACCCTGGTCCCTCTTTCTGAAAAAGAAAGGGGCAGATGTTTGCCGGTTCGAATTTATTTTTATTGATTCCTTGTTAAGTGGGCTCATTCTGTTGTGCTCCCCATATTCTCCCCGAGTTGGTTTACCCCGGGGTTTTACCCTCCCTCAAAGCTGTCCCTCATGCCATTTCCCCACCCCTTGTTCTAGCTCTTTCCTTGCCTGTCAAGGCAATCCAGCCCCTTTTTGTTCCTGAACCTTTCCCTGCCACTCTCACCTTGGGCCAATCCGTGACTGCAAACACCCTTTTGGAATTCCCCTATTCCTCGAAGCCCCATTGGCCCATGTGACCCATCCTCTTCCACCCTCTACCCCAAATTGGCCACAGACACTTGATTGTAATCCCCTCACTCCTCCCCTGAGGATTCCCTATTGGTTAGCTTGTTTGTATCCACCCCCCTGTTTTTGTATCTGTACAAAAACCCCCTTGCACAGGTGTGCCTAGGGCTTCTTTGTTTTCTGATCTCTTTATGTGGAGTAAAACCCTTCCTTTGTGGAACCTCAAGACATAAAACCTCCTCCTTTCACCTCTGCCTGGTCCCCTGTCAATGGCCTTCTGTCTGGCACTGTAGAGCAAGTGTCCTCTAAAGATTCTGCCTCTGGTAAATCCCCATACCGAGGCAGTTCCCCACTCCTGGCATGGTCCCAGAGTTCTAAGAGTTAGCCCGGGCTCCGGCAGTCACTTCACACAGGCTTAAGTATGGGGTCAGCAGCCAATGAGCTCAGGACACAGGGGCAGTGCAAACGGCAGAGCAAAGGGCAGCAACCTGTAGGGAGGATGAGGGATGAACAATTGGGGTGGGCAGGGTCAACTGGCCAATAGGGGAAGCAATCTAATTTAGATTGGCAGTAGTGCTGCAGAGTACCATGGGGGAAGTCCTTTCTTTCAGCCTAGGTGGGGAAAACTCTATGGTCGATCTTTCTAGGGCAAAGCCTGGAGGTTTATTATGTTCCCACAGCTCCTCATAGGACTTTCTAGACCCTTCACCAGCTTCGTTGCTCTTCTCTGGACATACTCCAGCACTTCAATGTCTGTCTTGTAGTGAGAGACCAAGAACTGGCCACAGGATTTGAGGTGTGGCCTCACCAACACCAAGTACAGAGGGACAATCACTTCTCTGGTCCTGCTGGTCACACTATTGCTGATACAAGCCAGGATGCTACTGGCTTTCCTGGCCATCTGGGCACCTACTGGCTCATGTTCAGCCAGCTGTTGACCGGAACCTTCAGGTTCTTTTCTCCTGGGCAGCTTTCCAGCCACTCTGCCCCCAGTCTGCAGCACTGCAGGGGATTGGTGTGACCCAAGTTTCCCATTAACCCAAATGCTGCAGACTGATTCTCAGAAGCATCTTGTCATCCCTGTGATGAGCTCTGTCTGAGGATCAACTTGCCCTAATTTTAGGTGAGAGCCAAAAGGTGAATTTGGGACATATCTTTATTCTCAAAGATTCATAGTTGTTTATGTTGAGCACTTGAATGCTCTCTTCCCCAAATATAAAAACCTATATAGGTGCCAATGTAAAGGTGAGGACTCTTGTACACCTGTTCTCTTTTTCTGGAGGTGAGAATCACCCCATGCAGCAACCCTGCACTGCTCACTTGGGCAGCAGAGCAGAGAATTGCACTTTGATTTCCCTTGTTAAATGCTCAGGGACTTTTGGGAGGAAATCGTTCCTCAGCAACAGGGCATTAGTGCCTGGGCTAGTATCTGTCACTATGGTGCTTGTCTGCCCTTTGGTCTGAGACCGAGGTATCTAGTGTAAATAATTGAAGCAATCCCAGATTCTTCTATCCCCAGTTCCTCTGGGGCTGAGAAACCAGCCTGTAAAGCCCCGAGTGGTGTTTGCCTTCGGCCCACAAGCAATGTGTGCTGCTGTGGTGGGCACAATGTGCTGCTAACACTGGAATGGCATTGGCTGGAGATTTGCGTCTAGTCTGGACAATGGCATTTCAGGAAGGAGATGGAGGAAATAATCTTGGCCCCTCTCTCTATCTTCCATATTCCCATAGTGGTCTGGAAAAGAAAAAACAGGATGAGCTTCACAGGGGACACACACATAACATCACTAACAGGGAGGTGAGCTGAACCCAGAGACACATTGACCTAGGAGCAAGTGAATTTCCACTTTGGGCAGTTTGAAGGAAAAATATTAAAGAATGGGTTGGGCAAATATGTCTTGGGCTGTTTAGGACAAGCTGATACTTCCTTGGGGCAGGAGGGTAATGAGGTAGACCTCCAGGTGTCCTGCTCTACTTCAGTACAGCCCAAGGAATAGCTGTCTGTGGTTTGACTTACAAGGGGCTCTGGAGGGGGCTGTAAGCAGTTCACAGGGGAGATGAGCAGAGCTCCTACTCCCTACCTAATCTTTTCCATCACAGGAGTGTAGAAGAATTTCTGAGAGAAAGAGGTCACGATCTGTATGTTCATGATTTATATGTTTAGAGTGAATGTTGAGCTACCCCAGCCTAGGCCTCAGATATGGGCCTCGGTGAGGCCTTGAAGCCTATGGCGCAGTTAAGAATAAGTTTGTGGCACAGTCAGAAATTATGTCAAGGTGTAACACAGTGTACTGAGCTATCTAGGTGTGAATTAGTGTAGGTCTGCAGTGTGAAACTTTAGCCACCTTAAGACAGGAACAAACAATGTTTGCTTGCCAATGAGAGTATGCTCACGATTGTAAACTGTCTAGAAGTGTATATAAACTACTGTCTATAAACAATAAAGGGAGAACGCATGATTAGCCACATTGGTTCGGATCTGCGTTTGTTCCTGTCCAGGTCACCTTTTTATTATTGGTCCCTGCTTTATGTGGTGCCCGTGAACAGGGACAGGAAGCCTCTGATGAGTTTCAAAAAGTCGTTCAATTAATAACGACTGTCACTTCTATGACAGTGACTGGAAACGGCCCCCAAATCACTTGCAGGAGGGAGCGACAGGGGACTCAGATCCCAAATCTCTTTTAAAAGCGATGGGGATTGGGATGTCGGAGCACTGAAGCCTTCTGAGAAAGGTTTCCAGATCGTTTTTGCTTTTTCTCAACTGGACACCAGTGGTAGCATCTGGGGTTCACGCATTACCTGCGCGCAGAGGTAGAATAGCTGCGCGGTGGAGGTGGATGGAACGGAGCGGGGTGGCTGGAGCGGTGTCGCGGCTGTGTCGTTTGGAAGATACGGAGCGCCCCGAAGTGGTTGGAAGGTAAGCCGCAAGCCAAGATAGAGGAAGGCAGTCAGAATGGATACAGATTGGGATGCGGCTCTGTGACTTCTGGTTTATATCCTTCCAAAGAGAGGGGAAAAGATAAATGACACTGATTTAGCACAATTAGCCCTATGGGCGAGAAATAAGGGCAAATTGCAGAAGCCCTCACTCCTCTTTAGCGAGACAGAGTTGCAAGAAATATCTCAGCTGCTTTGGAATTCGGCTGTGGAGGGCAGAAGGGACAAAAAGACCGTGTTAGAGTTCGGAGCAATCGCAAAGAAAGTTTTACAAACTTTGCAATGTATGTCCGCTGAAAAAAGGGCAGCTGAGGCAGCAATTCAGGTGTTTGAGGGACCCGTAGTTAAAAAAACAGAAATTCCGAAGCCATCTTGGGTCGAGAAATTTTTTGGTGTTCATAATATGCGGCCGATGCGCGGACAAAGGGCTCCAGGCAGCGCGGCCATGCAGGAAGTAGTGGCTCTCATGGAAAACCGTGCGCAGGCGGCGGAAGTGACTCAGCTGGCTGCCAGGCAGAATGAGGGGCAACAGGAAGTGAGCCAGCTGCCCCACTCCTGAAGAGGGGTGAAACCCAAAGAGACAGGCGGAGTTGATGATGAAACGGGGCTGGCTCAGGTGACGGAACACTGGGGCAGAGACCAGGGCGGAGACCAGGGCGGTGACGGGACCGAGATGGCGCCACCCCTGCACCCCCCAGGAGGCGCGGCCACCGCCGCAGCTGCACGCATGCGCGAGGGGCCACTCCGCAGCCAGCGCTGCTGGCAGAGACCCATGCATGGGGGGGCGGTTTTGAACCTGTCCGTGGTGGCGGGACAGCAGAACCAACAACACAGACAATAGCGGTACAGCCCACAGCAGCCCATTCACGTCACACAGAGGTTGCCCAACACTGCCCACTTCTATCGAACTCTGACACAGATGAATCAGATTCAGACCCTCCCAATTTTAATAATCGTAACAGGAGGCAATCACAACATAAAACACCGAAAACAAATACTTTACAGCAAAAAATAGCCCAGCTTGCCAATCTCTCAGCTCAGCCAACTCAATTAGACAACTCTTCCTCTGAGCAACAATTGACATTACCAGCTCTTTTGCAAAATCCAATGCAGTCCCGGTGGGCTTCAGTGGTGAAAAATGCTATTTTAGATGGGGAGTGGGACGCTGCCAAATCGTTGGCCTGTCCTGTCGTTGTAAGAGACCATCATGCTACTTGGGAGCCGCATTAATGGAAAATTCTTCAGTCAGCCAAACAGTCACAAATTATGGGATCAGATCAGAGGCTGCAAGGAACATAATTCAGTATATATTTACAGCAGATGTTCTTTGTCCTGCCGATTCATCTAGCATTGCATCCTTGTTGCTGACACCTTCACAGTTTCTCATGTTTGAAAGGGAATGGAGAAGGCTGGCCATTGAGGAAGCCAACAAACATGCAGTTGTGGGAGACCCTTTGTACGGAATCCAGCCAGATATGCTTACTGGGCATGGACCATATGCGACAAACAGAGTACAAGTCACTCACCCAATTGAAATGCATCAATTGTCACAACAGCTGGCACAGCAGTCTTTGCTTTCAGTACCAGATAAGAAAAAGTGTCACCGTAGAGCAGGACGGTAACGAGAAGACTCCAAGTCGAAGGCTAGAGAATGAATTCTGATTTATTTCAAATGCACCGCTCTATATATAGAGAACATCATGCGGACTAATTTCATTGGTCTTAGAGTAAAAACATATCACACCATTGGTGTGCAGTGAATGACGCACGGTGGCAGAACCTATCTATCAACAATGTGAACAACAAGATAGATTAGAGAATTATTTACATTCTTTCCCAACTGTCTCCCAGGCTCTCGCCTGGTTAGAAAACCTTCTCCTTTTCTCTCTGACTGAACTGAGAATATCCACAAAAGGAGCACAGCTCCCAGCCCACATATCCTGCCAGTCAACCTGATCCTGTATTGACAAAACATTATGTCCATCAACCCAAGACAATTTAAGGAGGATGTTAAAGTATGTGAATGCATCCAGGAGAAGGCAACAAAGCTGGTGAAAGGGCTGGAAGGAATGTCCTACAAGGATCAGCTGAGGGCTCTGGGTTTGTCTACTTTGGAGAAAAGAAGGCTGAGTGGTGACCTCATGGCTCTCTGAAGCTTCCTGAGGAGGGGAAGGGGAGAGGGAGATGCTGAGCTCTTCTCCCTGGTATACAGCAGGATCTGTGGGAAATGTTCAAAACTGCATCAGGGGAGGTTTAGACTTGACATTCAGAAGCATTTATTTGCAGAGAAGGTGGACAGACATTGGAAAAGGCTTCCTAGAGAGGTGGTTGATGCTCCATGTCTGTCAGTGTTTGAGGCATTTGGGTATCAAAATGCTTTAACTTTTGGTCAGCCCTGAAGTGGTCAGGCAGTTGTATTAGATGACTCTTGTAGGTACCTTCCAAATGAACTATTCTAGTATATGCTATTCTATTCTATTCTAAGACATAAAAAAAAAGAATATGGGTCAGAGCTCCTACCAGTAAAAAACACCCAGTGCAGTACAGCCTGGCTGCTAAGAGGCTCCTCCAACAAACGGCATTTCAGCCATGCAAGTGTATGTGATCCAGCCCTCCAGTCCCCAGGCTGAGGATACCAGAACAGAATTAAGTAACTTTCTGTAAATCTGAGCTCACTCCAGGGTGGCAATCTCTAAAGTAAACACTCCTCAATCCCTATTGTCCTAGATTAGGGCAAATTTGGGAGAAGACCTCCGGAAGGAGCCCCCAGAAAGCAAACCCCCCACGGCCCCTCCCCCACCTGGTTTGGGAAGAACTCCCTCAGAGAGAAGTGGAAAAAACCTGTTTATTTAAGAAGCAAAACACTCCCCAATACAAAAACAACACCAGATGACAAAACTCTTTCACTGTTCTGAAGAGATGACAAATTCAGAAAGTCTCTCCTGGGAGTGGTCGCCCAGTTCTCAGTCTCCGGTGCTGGGGATGGCTGCTGCAGGTCACAAAATGCAGACTCTCTGTGTTTCTTGGTGTTTCCCAGGTCCCGGTCCGGATCAGGTTCAGATGATATTCAGGAAAGGGAAAGGGAAGGAGGAAAAAACCAGTCCAGGGTAAAAATTGGACTGCCTAGCTAAACTAACTAATAAGCAAAAGCAGAGCGAAAAGCAAGCAAGCAAGCAAGCCAAGCCTCTCCTAGACACAGACCATGGGGGGAGGTGAGCCGGCTGATAACAACACAAAACAATCCTTCACTTTCAGAGTCAGTCCTGAAGGCGCAGAACATAATATCAGGCATAAACAGAACACATGATTGGGGATACAAGCACCATAACGTCACCCTAGTGTTATAAATGAAAAATGATCCAGCCAAATTAAAAAAATAAAAAGAATTTATTTTAGCAATAGAGATCTAACTTAGCCAGCCACACGGAAAAGGACAGTGCCGAGCCTGGGATTGGCGCTGGGTGCAAGACACAGAGATCAGCCTCAGCAGAGGTTTCACTCTATGCCCCCACACCACCATCCTGGTACAAGTGATTTTTATAGGGAAAATTTTGCCTGAGGCCAGGATTTCGGCATTCAGTTCTTTGTTTCATTCAAAGTCCCATAAGTTGATGAGATTTCCTTCTCGGCGACAAGGTAGAGAAATTCAAAGTCTGGTGTCGTGGAAACTCTTGATGAAATTTACGGGAACAGAGTATTCACATGTATTGGCCCGGGGGGGGGGATGTTCCTGATGGTGATCAGCGCCTAGGTGTCTCCATATCGCCTCAGATAAGGCCCATCTCCTGGTGAGCTACATCCCCTTGCTTGTAAATCAGGTTTCAACACACACTCAGTTTTGCCTGAGAAGGGAGGCTTTTAATGCCAAAGGGTACATCCTAACAATTATTTAATATTATATTTATATATATATATATATATATAATGTAAAAAAATGGCGCGAATTATACCTGTTACATATAACAATCCCCCACCTTTTATATTAACCCATTAATTCACGCCTTACTTATTATTTCTACTAGTTTCTATAGTTTTTATTTTATCTTACGGTTACAGAGCCTACAACTTCTGAGTATTCTCTACCTTCTCTGCTGAGACAGAAAGTTCCAATTACCCGTTTATCCAACACCCACCAATCCGTACAGTACGGTTACATTTGCTACAGGCTGGGATGGAAATTTCCCCTGGGCTCTTTCGGTGCAATTTATGTGCTGACTGTCCATTTTCGAGGTATTTTAATTTTTTCTTGAATTTATATGCCCCCTGTTGAGTGTTAATTTTAGAACAAGGTATATTAGGCTTACCCTTACTGCAGTTCCATGCGGTCAGGGGCACTGGGCCTCCTGGGTACCTGCCACCAGATTCCCCTGTTTCAGGGTTAGGAAGGTTACTGAGGCATGTGGCTAGACTCAGGCTCGTCAGGATTACTCCCACTGCTAGGATTCCTCTGCCGTTCCCTGTGCCCACTGGGGTGCCTCCAGCGGTGGGGTAGACCATCTTCTTGGCAGCAGGAATTTTCGTCAGTGGTTTCGTTCCAAGACCGAGCTGCATACCTTCGCTTAAAGGTGCCCCACCAGCGTAATTCAACAGGATCTGCACTGCAGGGTACGTTGTTCAACCTACGGCACTCAACAGTAATGATTTTAGCTTTTGTTTGTAATTTCCCCCTCAATCCATTTTGATATAGACGAAACCAAATTATTGAATCCAATTGAATTAGTCTCAGCCTGGTGGCCAATACCAGAAAATGGCTAGTCAGGTTTTGTTCTTGTTTAAAGCACTTTGCACACAGCCCACTAGGTCTTATTCCTCTCCGACAGTGAACAACACACTTCTTATAATAGTATTTGCGAATGAAATATGCAAAGTGGTAACAGTTACAATCTGGTACAGAACATCTGACCAAGTTACTCTCGGTCATTTACTAGGCAAGCACAAAGTTATTTTCAAATCTCCAGGGGAGGAGGTGACTTTCCACTCCGGGGCTCGGTCCTGAAGGTCAATTTTTTTTACCCTGGACGCGTGTGTCCACCCCTTCTCTGCAGTGCGTATAGCAGTGTCTGTAGTTAGAAGAACGATATAGGGTCCCTCCCAATGAGGGGATAGTGGAACTTCTTTCCATGTTTTTATGAGAACCCTGTCTCCAGGCTGTATCTTATGTATTGAGAAGCCAAGGGGGCTGTGCTGCATGATTACACCCTGCTTTCGCAATTCCTTGAGATTCTTATTTAATGTTATCAGGTATGGTTGTATTTGCCCATCCTCTAATTTCGGATGCCCTACAGGCATACCATGAGTATAAGGCATTCCATATAACATTTCAAAAGGTGAAAGCCCCGTTTCGGAATGAGGCATAGTTCTTATGTTTAATAAGGCCAATGGGAGACATTTTATCCATGACATTTTTGTTTCTAACATTAGTTTGGCTAGTTGGGCCTTTAACGTTTGATTCATCCTTTCCACTTGCCCAGAGCTCTGAGGGTGCCACGGGGTGTGATAATCCCATCTGATACCTAAGGTATCTGCCAATTGTTTAATAATTTTTGAAGTAAAATGTGTTCCTTGGTCCAAATCAATGTAGCTTGCTAACCCGTATCGAGGTATAATTTCTTCTAATAAGAACCTTGATACTGTCTGGGCTGTAGCCCTGGAGCTTGGAAAAGCCTCCACCCAGTGGGTTAGTTTGTCTACTATGACTAGTAAAAATTTGTATCTCCCGAACTTAGGTAGATCAGTGAAATCTACCTGGATTCTTTCAAAAGGTCGGTAAGCTGCCAGGCGACTCCCCAGTGTTAGTTTCCGGGAGTTTGCCTTATTTATTTTTTGCAGATTATGCACCCCTGTTCCTCTTGCTTAGCCAGTTCATATATCCCTTTACAGCCAAAGAATCTCAGGAATTGCTCGGCTAGTGCTTGGGCCCCCCAGTGTGTTTGTTGGTGCAATCTCCTTAGAATCTTCCTAGTGTATTCTCTCGATAATAATTCCCTCCCGTCTGGCAACTTCCACTTACCTCCTTCCAGATGCCCCCCAATCTTCTGATAATCTTCTATCTCCTTTTTGGAGGGTTGGGGGGGTGGTTCCTGGGTTTCCTCCCTTTCAACCTCCGGGATACTTACCTTTAACAAAGCTGCACTTTTTGCCTCTTTGTCGGCTAAGTTGTTCCCCCGAGTTCGGAAGTGCATCCCGGCTTGGTGTCCTTTTACATGGACTACAGCAACTGCCTTTGGCCCTCTGATAGCTTTTAATATTTGTTTAATTATTTCTTCATGAATTAGCCCCTTTCCCCGGGTATTTAGCAGTCCCCTTTCTTCCCAAATTTTCCAAAAGGTATGTACTACCCCAAATGCATATTTGGAATCAGTGAAAATCGTCCCCTTTTTCCCTTCAAGTCTCAGCAATGCCCTGTATACAGCATATAGCTCACAGGCTTGAGCCAACCATCCTGCATTCAGGGGTCCGGACTCTATCACTTTTCTCGTTTGCCCATCAATGACCGCATATCCCGACTTTCTTTTGCCTTCTATTACCCTTGCAGAACCATCCACAAACCATTTTTCCCCTCCCTCAAGCTCTTCTTCTTCTAAATCCAGTCTTATTTTGGTTTGTAGCTCCACCATTTCAACACAATCATGAGACAGGTCTCCTGGAGCGTCCCCAAATAGGAATTGGGCCGGGTTTTGTGCTGGGGTGGTTTTTAGCTCCAAGTCGAGGGAATGAATTAAAATGGCTTCGTATTTCAGAAGCCTAGCGTCTGTCAGCCACTTGTCAGCTTTTTGCTGTAAAATGCTTCTTACATTGTGGGGGGAGTAGATGGTCAATGAAGCCCCAAACGTTACCTTTTTGGCTTCTTCTACCAATATTGCCATGGCCACAATTGCTTGTAAGCAAGTGGGCCACCCCCTGCTGACAGGATCGAGGAGCTTGGATAGGTATCTGACCGGTTTCTTGGCCCCTGCCCAGTCCTGAGTTAGAACTCCATGGGCAGTATGATTGCTAACATCTACAAAAAGCTGAAAGGGCCTTTTTATATCAGGGAGACTCAATACAGGGGCTGCCATAAGGGTCTCCTTTAATTCCCTGAAGCCTTCTTCATCTTGTTCGGTCCATTTGAGCCTATCCGTGGTAAGTTTGTCATAGAGAAACCTTACCTTTTCACTGTATCCTTCAATCCATTGCCTACAGTAACCCAAAAGTCCCAGCAACTGCCTAACCTCCCTTTTTGTTTTCGGGGGAGGCAGTGCAATTATTCCGGCCACCCGGTCTGGATCTAATTTCTTTTTCCCTTTTGTTAACCAGTGCCCTAAGTATTTCACTTCGGGCTCCGTGAATTGTAATTTGGACTTTGATACTTTCAACCCCCGTTTCCCCAGGAAATTCAATAAAGCTATAGTTCCCATTCGTACCTCCTCTTCATTAGAACCAGCTACCAATAAATCATCTACATATTGTAACAGTTTGGTCCCAGGAATTGGCACAAATTCACTAAGCAGTCTTTCAAGGGCTTGACCAAAAAGATTAGGTGAATCCACAAACCCTTGAGGGAGGGAAGTCCACCTCAATTGCTGTTTTCTTTGTGTGTCCGGGTCCTCCCATTGGAAGGCAAAGAAATCCCGGCTCCCCTTGGCTAGGGGGCAAGTCCAGAAGGCGTCTTTCAAGTCCATCACACTATACCATATATCTTCTGGGGAGATATTATTCAATAAAGTATACGGATTAGAGACCGTGGGAAATAGGGTTTTTGTTCTTAGATTTATTGCTCTTAAATCTTGTACCAATCGGTAACTACCATCCGGTTTCTGAATTGCCAGGATAGGTGTATTATGTCTTGACATGCAAGGTTCTAATGTGCCTCTCTTTATTAAATCCTCAATTATTGGTTTCAATCCCTTTCTTCCCTCTAAAGGGATGGGATATTGTTTGATCCTTATGGGATCTTCTGGTCTCTCAATTTTGATGTGGATTGGTTCCATGTTTAATTTTCCAGCTTCCCCTGGAGTATGCCAAACCCTGGGATCAATCTTTTCCTCATTTTCGGTGGTTAGCTTATATAAACTTACCATGAGTCTTGAGTCATTCGTTATTATGCTTATTCCTAGCATTACAATCAGGTCTCTTCCCAGTAAATTGTATTCTGTTTCTTCTACTAATAATATGTTCCCCACACAGATTTTATTTTCAGATTCTATTTCTACATCCCTCAAGACAGGGACTTGAAAGGGTTCCCCCTTTGCCTCAACTACGGTCATAGAATCTTTACCTTTTGTGCACCCGGGGGGTAGTTGCCGGACTGTGGTTCTTTCTGCTCCTGAATCAACCAAAAAATCAACTCCTGCTTTTGGGGTCCAACCTTTAATTTTATCAAGGGCTCTCCAGATGTTTGTGACCCCAAATTATAGAGCCCCTGACACCTCTAATCCGCCTGAAAAATAATTTCATCTTTCATTCTTTTTTTACAGTCCCTCTTGAGGTGTCCTCTTTTTTTACAGTAAAAGCATTCAGGGGCACTTAACTGTTTGTTCTCCCTTTGTGTAGGTCCCGGCTTTCCCTGGGGCTTTCGAGCCTGTGCCGGCCTTCCCATTGTTTGGACTTGCTCTTGTTTGTTTGCTTCCCTGACTGCTGCTACCAACACCTTGGCTTGTATCTTTTGTTTCTCCTCATCCCTCCTCATATATACCTTTTGTGCTTCTTTTAACAATTCTTGTAGGCTTTTCTCTTGCCAATTATCTATTTTCTCCAATTTTCTCCGAATGTCCTCCCATGATTTTGCAACGAATTGCGTTTTTAAAAGGATTCCCCCTACAGGGGATTCGGGATCAGTACCTGAGTACATTTGAAAGCTCTTCCTGAGCCTTTCCAACCATTCTGTGGGAGTTTCGTCCTTCCCTTGACACTCCCCTAGTGCTTTACTAATATTTTGTCCTTTGGGGACTGCTCCCCAGATAACATGTATTACCATGTTTCTTAGTCCGATCATTTTGGCACGATCCTCCTCCGCCTGAGCGTTCCATGATGGTCTTTGTTCTGGCCACTTCTCCGCCCCGCTCCCTCCCTGGGGGTTTCTGAATTCCCAGTCCTTGATGGCAGCCTGTCTTATCATATCTCGTTCCTCTGCATTGAACAAGGATCTTAATATGGCTGAGATATCATCGTATGAGTATATACTATTTCCCAAGAATTCATCCAACCTCTCCGCCACCCCCAACGGGTCATCCATTAGTTTCCCCATCTCCTTTTTAAAAGCCCTTACATCCCCCGTATTGATGGGAACGTTTACAAATCCGATGACTCTGGGGGCGGTTGGGACTTCCCTTAAAGGGTATAGATTAGGTCTGTCCCTTTCATCATCACTATCCTCCGCATTTTCTCTCCTTGCTTTACGCCGAGTTCTACTGGCGGGACGAGATGAGTTTTCCCCAGTGTGAAGCGGCTGTGTGTGTGTGTCCCCGTGTTGTGGGGGGGGGGAGGGGAGGGGACGGGTCAGGGGAGGGGGGTGTTGAGAAGGTCCCGGTGCGTCTGCAGCCAGTATTTGGGCATTAGGTGGCGATGCAGACTGAGCTGGAGGTGCTGTTGGTGGGGCGGCGAGGACCTGTGCTTGTGATGGAGGAACTTGGTATGGGGGTGGTAGGTTTTCCAGGGATTCCCAAGTTTTACCTGGACTTATCTTGCTGCCGGAGGTCTTAATAGGGAACAGCCGCGCGCTAGCATATTCCCACAGCCTGGCATACCCCAGCTCTTCATCATCCCACTCTCCTTCTTCGTATAAGTGTTCAGAGAGTGCTTGGCAAAACTTACTTTCAAAGGTACCAAAAATGGGCCAGTATAGGAATTTTCCAATTTCCCTGTTTCCCCATACCTCTAGACAGTAGTATATCATTTTTTCTTTGGACTTCCCCCGCCTCATGGAGCAGTCTTCCCAGTGTTCTAACATCCAGCCCAGGGGACTTTCCCTCGGAATTTCGGGGAACCCGTCCTTTTCCCCTCCTCCCGATTTCTTTTTCCCTGATTTTAAGTTCTTACCTTTTCCGGATTTAGAACTCCTCTCTTGAGTCCTCCCCTGGACTTTACTGTTCTTTTGTCCCATGTTTGAAGTCTTTCCTTACTGTGTTTCCGAGTCGGTGTCCGCAAGCTGTTCCAAGAAGTCAGTAACTCGCGTGCTAAATGTATACTCCAGTCCTGTCCCAGACCGAGTCTTACCAAGTGTTTAAACCGGTCTGTCCCCGACCGAGCCTTGCCAACTTAGTAGCCGCACAGTGAACCGCTCTGTGGGTTTTCAGTTGGAAGAAGGGTGAGCTCTCTTTTACCTGTTTCCCTGGACTCCCCGAGTCCAGAAGTCGGTGAGGTTTACCAATTTCTCGAATCCACGAGAAAGTACCTTCCCTCCCCCAACCTGTCCATGAGTGGATCCCCGTAACTCCCCCGAGTTTCAGGTTGTATGCGTGTTGTGAGTGTACCCGAGTTCTATCGCTTCCCCCGTAGCCGACCACTTCCCTCGCGGGATAGTGAAACTGTGGTTTATTGGGGTCCGCTCTCGCCCCGTGACGAGGTCACATCTCACACACACACCCACTCACGCCTCACTCAACCACA
The DNA here is from genome assembly GCF_031753505.1 of Anomalospiza imberbis. Taxonomy (NCBI): domain Eukaryota; kingdom Metazoa; phylum Chordata; class Aves; order Passeriformes; family Viduidae; genus Anomalospiza; species Anomalospiza imberbis. The sequence goes on along the minus strand of NC_089720.1, from coordinate 2,021,987 downwards.
CGATACTTACGGCTCCTTTTCCCGTGTGGATTCTTCGTGCATGTTGATTTTATGAGTGAAAAATTTCGGCTGCAGCCTCGGAGACTTAGGCTCCGAATTCCGAGAGCTCTGGGCCCACCTTTTTTTTTTTTTCCTTTCCGTGGCCTTTGCGGCTTTTTGTAATCCGGTTGGTTCCGTGGGATTCCTCCTCCCCGTCGGGCCGCTAAATTCAGCGAGGCGCCACCCGGATCGAGGGTAGGGAACCCCCTGGATACCCCAAACCAGACCACGTCAGGGTCACCAAGATTGTTATAAATGAAAAATGATCCAGCCAAATTAAAAAAATAAAAAGAATTTATTTTAGCAATAGAGATCTAACTTAGCCAGCCACACGGAAAAGGACAGCGCCGAGCCCGGGATCGGCGCTGGGTGCAAGACACAGAGATCAGCCTCAGCAGAGGTTTCACTCTATGCCCCCACACCACCATCCTGGTACAAGCGATTTTTATAGGGAAAATTTTGCCTGAGGCCAGGATTTCGGCATTCAGTCCTTTGTTTCATTCAAAGTCCCATAAGTTGATGAGATTTCCTTCTCGGCGACAAGGTAGAGAAATTCAAAGTCTGGTGTCGTGGAAACTCTTGATGAAATTTACGGGAACAGAGTATTCACATGTATTGGCCCGGGGGGGGGGGATGTTCCTGATGGTGATCAGCGCCTGGGTGTCTCCATATCGCCTCAGATAAGGCCCATCTCCTGGTGAGCTACATCCCCTTGCTTGTAAATCAGGTTTCAACACACACTCAGTTTTGCCTGAGAAGGGAGGCTTTTAATGCCAAAGGGTATGCAATAAACGCCAATCACTTGGTTTTTAAAATTTATAAAGGTTTAATAAAAATAAAATGAAAAAAAATTAATACAAGTATAGTAATAAAGATTAAACAATTAGAGTTAGGACAATTAAAGAGACAATAACAGCAAAAAGTTACAGCCCGGGCTGGGTACCTCTCTCTGGACAAAAGTGAGCCAGGAGAAGGACCCCGATAAAAGAGAATTCCCTCCTTAAGAGGGGTAACCTGTTGCATACACAAATCACACCATGAATATGCATATTTTTTATTTAAAACAAGAAATTAGTCCGGTACTTTTTGAGGAATTCCTGTTAATCCCAGGCGCCTTGAAGTCTAAGTCGAGTTTGGAGAAGTTCGGTTTTTTTTGTTGCTAAGGAAAGCCATAAATTCCTCTCCTCTGGAAGATTTAGGGCTTTCTGTAATTGTTATCTCTGTGTGAAGAATTTCTTGATTATCTTCTCCTTCTCTTGAGCAAAAAGAATACCACACACACATATTTTCTATTTTAACTACTAAAGCTTAATTTCAATTACAAAACTACATTTACTATATTATTTAAATGTTGCTACAGCATAACTTTCCAACCTAGCATAATACATATAGTAAATATCTGTGTAGAGCCATATAATATGCATTTTTCACAGGTCATTTTCACTTTTATTCACCCCCAATTTTATTTGGCTGCAAATCCACAAACAACAGAGATTTCCTTCAAATAACTCTGACATTTTGGGGGACATTGCTGTTGTATTGTGTTTTTATATCTTTGTAACAGTTCTGTAATGGTTTGCCCCTTCACCCCCCATTTTCTCCCAATGGTTCCATCCTGAGCTCTCCCGCCCTTCCTCCAATGCCACCCCTCCCTGGTGCCTTGTCCATCACACAGCTCCTAATCCCACCCTCCCAAATGTTTCCACCTTGGGCATCGAGTGAGTGGACAAAGGCCAGGGGTCCCTCCCTTAACCTTTCCCCATTGGTTTGTGTTTCTGTCTGTCCTCCTGCCTTCCACTCCCCTGAACTCCCCCATTGGGTGGTAGGCGTCCTTCCCCCTTGTCTCCGCCCTGGTACTTAAGGTGATTACGAAAGCCATGTGACTCACTTTTGGCCGCAGGGACATGAAATTCAGAGCTTCCCGGAGCTTACAATAAACCTGAGACTTTTCCCCGGCCGTGCGTCGACTCCCTCATTGCCTTCTCGGACTCAGCCTCTCCTCCATACAAGGCAGACAGCGAAGCGCTCTGTCTTAGCCGCTCCCCGAATCTGCCACGAGACACAGAGGAGTGTCCCTCGCTGCTAACCGTGCTTCTGCCGGGCAGGTGAAGCCAGGGGGCTTCAGAGTGAGCACAGCGGCACATTACAATTAGTTTAGAACTCATCACAGCCTATTAGTTATTTAGATTAATCATGCTAGAACCACATTAATTCTTTATTAAGAAATAGGCATCCATTTTTCTGTCAGGGCTGTTACATCCTTATTACTTCTCCTGTCCTGGCTGAGATAAGATGTCCAGCTTGCAAGTACATTTTCATGCCAAACATTTCTTATACAGCTGTGGGGTCCTTTGTGCTGCCAAGCCAGGTGTGTGCATTAACATTTCCAGAAGTGAAACCCAGAGTCTCACCATCTGGGGTTGTGCTATGCTATTTGTCCTCCTCCTGCATAATAAATTAAAAAAAAAAATAAAGTTACTTATTTTTACAATAAATAATATAGTTAATAATATCACTTGTTAAAGTCTGAATAAGGAATAAGAGATCACAAGCATGGTCTGAGGTGCTTGCTCACATCCACAGGTTGATGTACCTTGCCAGTTCCACAAACGTTTTCCTCCCTTAATCATATCAAAAAATGGAAGGAAGGATTGAAACTGTATTTCCTGCTTGTAGAGCCTCACACATCCGTTGAGCCAAGTGAAAACAACACCAGTGAGAGAGAGATAACTGCCTGTTCCTCTCCTACTTGAAAGGAATGAGAAAGAGGTGTGTTTACAAACTGTTGGCCTGATGGTAGATAAGGCCAGATACTGATAGGTGAAAGAAGCAATGGGGGAAACCATAAATTCCATATGAATTCCACTAATTGGCACAGACTGTTACTCACTCAAGACTGTGTTGTCTCTGGATTTAGAGAAAAAGAACAGAGACAAAGAAAAATAAAAAAGGGGGGGTATACATTAGAAGGCATCTTAGGCGTTTTTGGAAGTCTGTACTTCTTAAGTACGTCAGCCAATGGGGAAAGAGAGAGGGAAATGTGGCCGGGAAATTAGGATAAAAAGTAGGCTGCATCCCCTAAAAATTTTGAGAGACCCCAGGGGAAATGCCCCATGGCCTCTCCATTTATTCAAATAAAGTTGCAGAACTTTTCTGTCTTCTTTTTGGACATAAACCTCTGGTGTTTGTGGATTAATTTTCCTGACACACTGCTGCTTGGGGGGTTGCTGCAGGATTTTTAGGGGACCCTGGGTCATGCAAGGTCGCTCCTCAAAACCCATCCTTTGTACAGAAGCTACTCTTTTTTTGACTGTGAATGTCTATCAGTGCAGCAGCACGGACTGGCCGTACCCCACCCATGACTCTCACAGAAAACCGCCCCCTCCATCCCACTCATAGCTCTCCACCCAACTTTCCTTACACGACATGTGGGCCTGCCCCGTAAGGGCTGCTGCAACGCCAGGAACCACACACCCACGCATTCCACAAACGGTGTGGCGGAGAACGCTTCCCCTTTAAGTGCTCCGGTAAGAGCGGGGCGCGGCTTGCCGTGCGGCGGGGCGCGCCGCGCTGAGGTCAGATGCGAGTGGGCGCCGTCACAAAAGGAAGTAGCGGCGGCGACAGCTGTTAGCGCGGGGTTGGGGGCCTGTCGGGCAGCGCGACGGCGGCGGGGCAGCGGCCGCAGCAGCCTGGGCGGCGGGGGCCGCGCGGCCCGCGCCGCGCCGCGCCATGGCCCAGCAGCAGATGAGCAGCTCACAGAAAGCGCTGATGCTGGAGCTGAAGTCGCTGCAGGAGGAGCCGGTGGAGGGCTTCCGCATCACCCTGGTCGACGAGTCCGACCTCTACAACTGGGAGGTGGCGATCTTTGGGCCCCCCAACACCCTCTACGAGGGCGGTTACTTCAAGGTACGGCTTTTCCCCGCTCCGCCGGCGGACCGGGCCTCCCGCCGCCGCGGATGTACCGGCGAGCTGCCGCCGGGGCCTGCACCATTCCCCTCGCCGCCTGCCGGGCCTCTTTGTCGGGTTCGGAGGGGCCGCGGCGGGTTTGCGGTTACTGTCAGCTCCTCCACCCTCCGCGGGAGGGGGCCGGGCCCTACGGAAGGAGGGAAGGCAGGGCTCGGCGCCCGTAGATAGTGCCCTGCGAGCTGCCCTTCCCGCCCACTGCCGGCGGCGGGGAGACGATCTGCAGGGCAGGCTGGCTGGGGGCCTGCAGGGCCTCTTCTCTTAGGATGCCCTCTGGGAAGAGGAGGCCGTGTTATAGCTGTCTCTGTTCTGTTATTTCTAAATTTCAACCCCAAAGAAACGCAGGTATCTCATGGCAGAGAGCAAATTCTTCCCTTTCAGCCCCATATTTGTTCTCTTGGCTCTAGTCTGTGTGTGTTTATTTCAAAGGGGCTTGCCTTGATAGCTTTGTCATGTAGGCGTATCCCGTGTAGGATGACTAACTCAATATAAAAGCTGTGAGTTTTTGGTTTTTTTTTTCAAAAATGTGTGGACTACATTATTGCTTTTTATGATTTTTTCCCCCTCTGGTTTCCTTTTCTTCCTCTCCAAATTTCTAGAGGGCAGCCCTCAAAGGGTTACAGCAACACGTAATTGGTGAAGGTAGAGAAAAGCATGTCTCTGAGTCTTCCTGTTAATCCGAAAATGTGTTTGTGGTTCTCTTGTAAATACAGTGAGCAAGAAATCTGGCACTGCTGCCCCAGAAAAGGGGGGAAACTTAAATTCTCAAAACAATTGGAGGAGGAATTACATGATTTTTCTTAAAGGAAGCAATTGAAAAGCCATAGTGCCTGCAGGAGATCTGTTGCATCAGGCAGACCCCTTTCCACTTGATGTCTGCTTGGTCTCTAGCAAAATAATGTCCCCTTCAGCTCCCTTCTCCCAGGAGTTATTGTTTTAGTAAGGGCTCCTGTGTCTCTCATTTCGTGCCCTTTGATTTCTGTCAAACCGAAATAAATTTTGGGATAATTTCTTTGCTTGGCTGACATGCATCTTGGTCTCTCTGGGTGTCCTGGATTCAATTGGGATGGAGTTAATTTCTTCTCAGTAGCTGTTACAGTGCTGTGTTTTGGATTCGGGATGAGAATGGTGTTAATAACACACCAGTATGTTAGTTTTTTTGCAAAGTTGTGTTTATCCTACGTCAAGGACTTTTTTTCCTTGTCTCATGCTCTGCCAGTGAGGAGGTTCACAAAGGAAACTGGGAGGGAGCACAGCCAGGACAGGTGACCCGAACTGGCCAAAGGGATAGTCCATACCTTAGAATGTCATGACCAGTATATAAACTGTGGGGAGTTACCCAGAAGGGTGGCCAATCTGGGTTCAGGAAGGGGGGGGGTGTCTGGCATCGGTCAGCAGGTGGTGAGCAACTGTATTGTGCATTGCTTGTTTTTTCCCTTTTAATTATCATTATTTTCATTATTTACTATTATTACTGTATTTTACTTTCTTTTCAATTATTAAACTGTTTTTATCTCAACCTACAAGTTTTACTTTGATTCTCCTCCCCATTCCACCACAGTGGGATGGGGAGGGGGAGGGTTGAGCGAGGGACTGCATGGTGCTTTATTTCCAGATGGGCTTAAAACACAATGCTGGGTCAAGGTTTAAGAGCTTTGTTACACAAACCCAGAATTAACTTGTAGCATGTGAAATAATAGATTTGTGTTCCATTTGGCTTCATTATTTAGAAGGAAGGGAAGGCTTTGGCACAAGGCTTGCTTTTTGTAATGAGTTGGTGGACATGCTCCTGTAGGTCTGATAGGTATATTCTTAGACTCTCCTCCATTATTACTTATTCTGGAAATTGCTCTAGTCTTGGGATGGTAATTGGGCCATTTTTACATCTGAATGGTTTGACAGCCTCTTCCTGCACTTACATTACTCATCCATTATTTTCCAAAGAAATCATAATGGATCAAAATATTTTTGTTTGGGGACTATGTGTATGTAATTGTTCTTGGAAAGAAGTTAAAACAACCTATGAAATAATCCAGGGATGTGCATTAACAAGTGCAGACTTTAGGCAAGGTTGCCAATTGCCTTACCTCAGTATTATGAATGTGATATCTCTTTTGGTATTTTATGTCCTTGAAATGTTGTACCTTTCTTGTAAATCCTTCTGACCAGTCCTGTGATGCTTATTTTGAGAGTGGGAGATGAAGGTCTCGTGATGCCTTCACCCCTCCACAGCAGAGGAATTATCTTTCAGCATCATGGCTGAAGTCTCTCATATGTTGTTTCTGTCTCACCTTCCCTCCATGAGGAGCTGTGCATGGTGGGTTTTGTTTTGGTAGTGTTTGGTCTTTGGTTATGCATCTTAGATACTGAAAAGTGATTTTTAGATCCTTGTTCTATCACTAGGGAGAAGGAGTCCTGTGGTTCTGAGAAGTGATATTGTTGACTTACTTTGTATTGGGTCTTCATGCAAACTTTTAGATGTGTTAGACTTGGCTTGCTGAATCATTTAGAAATAAAGTTGGATATTAATCTTGTGGGGTGACTTCTATGATATATTCATAGTATATGCAAGGTGAGCACTAGTTTAGATCAGCATCTGATTTGTTTTTCAGATTTCTTGACTTGATGAAATATTTAGCTTCATCTTGTTTTGTCTTTTTAGTTTCCTAAGATTAGGTAAGCAGGATTAGAAATACGCAATCTGTAATTTTTTGTAAACTTTGTGGCAATGAGAGTTTGGGAAATTTCTTCCATTTGAGGTGTGGTTTGAGGGTAGAAACTGGAAGTACAAAGGCTTCTAGTTAAGCTAAAGTATAAATATTTTGAGAAAAGCCTGTATTTAATGTGACCTTAATAAGGTGTTGATGCTAGTTGATTGGGAATACAAATGCTTGATTTGTGCTCATGAAACACTTGAACTTTTTGACAGGTTGTTTTTTCTTGAATAAATGACTTCTATCTCTGGGTTGTTGAACTAGCTGAATAAACTGAAATGAGGGAAGTGTTCTCTTTGTACCTTTTTGACAGGAGTTACTGTTGTTAAAGGCTAGTTCAACATATCAACAGATTCTGCTTTCAGTTGCTAATCCTGTAACCAGTATTTGATAAATTGAAGCAGAAAACCTGTCCCCTGGATGTTTGTTTAAATGGTAGATTATCAGTATCTTAGTGCTGTCTACAATAAAGGTTGGGGACTTGTTAAAAATTCAAGCACAGCATCTAAGCATATTTTATAAACTAATATAGCATGCTCAGGTTTACTGCAGTACATCGTAGTTTAGGACCTCCTAGCTAGATGGAAAGGACAGCAGTCTTCAGAAACAACCACTTTGTGCAGAGCAGCTTGTATCAGTGAGGGATAGGAGCAGTCCTGAGCTGCAAGCCCCCCTCATGCAATCAGCTAAAAGTGTACATCTGCAGTGAAGGTTGTCACAAGCCCAGATGTTTCTGAATGGCTGTCCTTATCCCTGTTAATCTTTGCCTTATCTAGTGACTTTATGTAGCTATTCATTATGACTGGGAATAATGTTTTGGGCAACCCTTTGCTCAGGTTCCAGATCACCACCCTCAAGGAAGGAGTTCAGTTATTTCATACACTGATGACCTCCCATTCTTGTGCTGGAAGCCAATATTTCAGGGAAGGTGCAAGTGAGAAGTTATATAAATAGAAACTTCATTATTAGATGTGTAGTGCTGCCCAGAAGCACAGTTTGACCAAGTTTGCTCTGTCAAGGAAACAAGAAGAATGAACTGCACTGTTAGAATTTGGTAGTTCTTAGGACAATTTATTTCATAAGGTATTTTTGCTATATGAAGAAGCAAATCTTGAAACAAATGGGGGAGGGAGGAACCCAAGCATTATGCTTAGTTTTTTCAAGTAATTTGGGGGATAAATACTTGTTAAAGCATTGCTTTCCCTGCTTTTTCTAACTTGTTAACTGTGTGCTGCTTAGAGTTCTGTATTGTTGGATCTCAGTTTCTTCCAAGTGATTTGTTTTGATTTCCAAGCAACTTGCAATATGTGAGAATAATTTTTTTTTCAGATCAGTGAATTGATATGGAACTTTAAGATAACTGATGGCAAGTATGAGCACCATGCTTAAAAGTTTTGGTCTTATAAGATGCTTTCTAGAGAGCTGAAAATTAAGCAAATAGAAGTTGTAACTAGTAGAACACAACTCCACAAAAATATTTCTTGGTGCCAAGGAACAAATGTGTGGTACTCCGAGTATAAAAGCTGCCTTCTGCAGGCCTCTGCATTGCAAGGTGCTACAAAGCTTCTCTCTCAGTGTAATTAAGCTTCTATTTTTGTTTTCTTTAGGTATTGTTGATGCTAGTAAGCATCCCACCTATCTGTAGGATAGGATCACCTGTTGTTGGCTATCTCCAAAGTGAAAGAGATATTAAGCTGTCTGTAGGCAGGAAGGCAAGAAACATCTGATGTTGGTTCATGGATCATAAGCATACTTTATGATCTCTAATTCTCAGGCCTGGGGAATACCTGACTGACCCTCACTCTGCTGTTGCATGTAGGTTTTTGGATGGTTGGGTCTGTGGGACCCACAGAACCTCCTAAACTGTAGACTCTTTTGGACATCTGCCTGGCTTCAGGAGGCAACAGGCAAGATAATAATGTGACTTTTTCATGAATAGCAATGTGAAGAATTGTGCCTCTTGAGATTTCTTGCAAGTCTGTTCAAGAGAAAATAACTAAAAGCATGTGCAGCATTTAGATCTGGTTTATATTATGGAAATTAATGGAAGCTTTTGACTCTGTAGTGTTAGAAGGGTATTCTTAATATTTTGTTTGCCTGGTAAATCCTTAAGATCTCCGCTATTGCAGTGATGTTCTGCCAGTGTCTGAGTGTGGGACCACATCTGTAACTTCTCAAAAGCTCAAACATGTTTTTACCTTACTGTTTCTGAAATCATGTTTATACTGCCTGTTATTTTACATAGTGATATATTCACACTGTTTTCTTTTTAATAACACTTTAGTTGTAATCCATGATGCTCATTTTACATCTGGAGGGAAGGAAATGCCAGAAAAAAATGCTTGCAGAACTTTATTCTTTTCTTTGACATCCAGCTTGGCTGTGTAGTTTATGGCCATCATCAGATAGTCATAGTAATGTGTAGTATAGGCTAAAGAGCCAAGATATTATCTTGAACTGAAGTGTATCTGAGTTAGTTGGAAACATAGCAGTTACAGATGAACTGCAGTGTGGCTGGACTAGAGGTCATGTGACTCATAATATAGTATGTCCTCTTATAATTTGGGCTGTGTGTCATCAGATGTGTGCATATACATGCATGTACACAAAATTAGCTTCCTATTTCCAGAGTGCTACTTAATTTTTTAAAACTTAAGTGTTTTATCCAGCATTTTAAGTTAGAAGAATTGCAATTACTAAGCTGTTGTGGTAGTGACTGAATGTCTCATCTCACCAGATCAGTTTAATAGTAATTTGGCACTGTGTACCTTCTCCTGAAGCACTAGCAGCCAAGATGGACCAAATTGATTGCCTATCTCCACATTTTCTGAAATATTTTAAATGTGTAAATATCTGCCCTAAGCATCCTACAAATAGGAGACACTAGGAGGATGGATTGTAGGAGAATAGAGATAGTGTGGAAGGCAATCTTACCCCTGAGGAGTTGCAGCTGTACTAATTACCAAAGAGTAAGGAACAGCCTTGCCTTTAATAGGTCACAGCTGTGTCCAATAAGGATGGGTGTTATAAAAGAGTGGGTTAGCTGGTTGAGAGGAGAGTTGGTGTTAGTTGGCTGTGCTGCTGTGAGGAGCAAGGGTCAGGCAGTCTGCTAGGGACAGATAGGGTTAGGCGGTCGTGATAGGGATAGGAAGAAGTCAGCCAGCCATGCGGAAGAAAGAGAAAAGGAGTCAGAGTTGAGAGAAGCTGCCCCTGGGAACTCACAGAGAGAAGGTATGAAAGTTTTACAGTAAGGCAATAAACTAATGATGAGTCAGTTTCTATCCACCGTCGATTGGTGCCAAGCACTGATGCCGACAATTGATGGCCCGTACGGGGATGGGTCCTGACAGGAGAAAAATGCTAAAGCTACTAAATTGGGATGCATGTATGATATTTTGGAATCTTGCTTGACTTGAAGAAATGAAATGTGACTTTCAGACTTTCTGGATGTTTGGGATTTTTTTAATTGAGGCCATCACATGGAAAACAAGGGGAATGTAAAAGGCCTGTCTTAAGTGGGTGATACTGTAGTATTTGTTAATCCCAGAGAAGGCTGCCTGGCAAGTGGGCTGTGTCTTACTCCTTAAGGTTTTAGTACTAAAACATGACATGATGAATTTCCATTGGGCTGTTTTGTTTTCTTAAGATGAAACAAGTAATTGAGAAATTTGGGTAAAGGGCTTTTGCTTGGGAGAAGAAACTTAAGTTGATAGCAATAGGGACATGGTTGCAATAGCTATGTGACTCTTCCCCAAGTTAAGATATGTATTGTAGTTAAAGTATTTAAAGCATATGTTTTCATATTCATTGTAGCAAAATATTTGGAGGTGTTAAGATGCAAAACTCTTTGCCAGAGTATTGGAACAGCGTAAGGACCAATGATTAGTAAATTGTGCCACTTGGGTCAATTCTTGTGTGATAGACATTGTGCAAAAATGTTTGGTTTTAAATTAATCCTTAGGTATCTCTACAGCTAGAAACCTTTTGCTGTCAGATGTAGGCAAAGGCTGCGAATAATAGTCTGTTTTGCAGCACCCTCTTTGGCCTTGTCAAAACAAAAACCATGCAATGGAGTAGCTTTGACTTAAAATGCGTTCTGTGAATATGCATTTGGTCTTGCATAAAGTCTGCTTGTATAACCCTCTAATTCATGGATATAAGCTACACTGGTGTGCAAATGTTTGCTGATCTTGGCTAGAATATCTGTGAAAGCACTCACCTTTATTAAAAGAATGGGCATGTTATAATATATTGACGAAAACTGAATTTCATCTCTGTGCTCCTAATTACTTCTCTTGCAGAATATTAGCTCTGCCAATACTTGTGCCACCATAGCTGAATGCATTTCAGTGATGTGTTGAGTTTGATAGGCTAAGGCTTCTTTTATACCTTTTCCAGTGTCTTGTAGCTATTATCTAAATCCCTTCTAATTTGTTATTAATGTGGTAACAAAATGCCCATACACAAATGTTTGATGAAGGCTTTGTCAGTTCTTAATGATATAGCTACTTCAGTAAGATCTCTGCCTAATCTCTCATTTGGTTTGTTTGGGTTTTTTGTGACCATAAGTTATTAAAAATGCTAAGCAGAAAAGGCATTGAAGCTCAACTTTTGTTAAAAACTTAGATTTATATAATAGAAGAAACATTACCATCATCTATTGAATTTGAACAGTAAGTGTCAAATGGCTGTCTCTTGAGGCAACTTGTCATGTTAATAAGTCTTCTGTAGAGAATTATTTGTCACTTTTTTGAAAGACCAGTTCTTGCCATTTAGGAATGGTATCCCCCAATTTATTATTCCCACTGAAACATCTCAGACCATGCGCTGCTTGCTCCCTCCTCCTGTGGTGGGATGGAGAGGAGAACTGGAGGCACAAAAAGATCACAGGTTGTGAAATGAACAATTTATTAGAAACAGCAATAAAATAAGAAAATGAACAGTAACAACAGCAATACTGATAGAGAGAAAAACGCCACTGCCCTCTATCCCTCTAGTGCATGGCATGAGGTGGTATCTAATAACCTCAGGGTCTGGCCATGCCCCTCCTGGCTGCTGTGAAAATTAACCTTGTCCTGGCTGAAACTAGGACATTATCTACCCTTTATTCTATATCATCTATGTCATGTCCAGATCCTGCAACTTCCAAATACATATATTTCTATATGTATATATACACACACAAGCATGGGTATCATTCCCTTAGACAATGGCTGTCCTTCTAAGATGTCTGTTCAGTTCATTTAGTCCATGAATGTGGGTTCTATCTGTCCTAGATGTCTTCCAGGGAAGGAAGGCTTGTGTGCTATCAGCTGGTTGCTGCATCAGGAGCTCATAACTTGTGTATCATGGTTGTGTGTCATGGTTTGACGCTGGTGCAATGCCAGCGCCCCCATGAAAATGCACCTTCCCAAATAATTGCTGTGAGATGTGATCAGGAACAGAGCAGAGCAGGCCCAAACTTAATAACAAAAGAAAAAAACTTTATTAAACTACTACTACTATAAAAGACACACACGCTAAATCCAGGATGAAGACCCTTCAAAACACTCCTCCTCCTCCCACCCAATTTCCGACAAAACCAGAGTGAGACACCACCCAGGAGTCCTGATCAAGTTGCCACCCTTCAAATAATCAATACTCAGTCCCTCAAAGGAGAGAGAAGTCTCTCTTGCACCACAGACTCCCCCAGGAGACACAATTGCCACCCTTGTGTTTCCATGTCACACATGGCAACCACCCGGAGAAAATCTGCCAGTGTGACACTCTCCTTTCCATGGCACAGTGCTCTCGCCACTGTGCATGGACAGACTGCTCATAGGGCTCCTTTAAGGATGCTTTGCCACGGACCAAAAGAGACAACAGTTCAGCTTCTCATCTTGGGACTACAGTCCCCCCCATTTTCCCCCTGGGGCCGAGGCTCCAAGAACAGAGATCATCTTCCTGAAGACAGAGGGTATCACCATTCCCTCCTCAGCTTTTCTCTGTTCTCTCAATTCCTGTGCTGGAAGTTGCTGAAGCAGGTCTCTTTGGTTCACCACTGCATCCCCCTAAAATGCAGTCTCTATTGCAGGACAATTTGGTTCAGTCTATGGCTAACAAGAAAAGTCCAGCCAAAAGCCACTCCATCATCTCCTCCCACCTAAAGATTTCTTCTTCTAACATCTCAGGTCCCGGACTGTCTCTCTTCCTCTATAAATCAAGGAGGAGTAATATTTTACGAAGCCTTCATTTCCCAGGATAGGGTTAAAAGTCTCGGACTCCCTGGATGGCTGAAATCTCTGCCCAGAATTCCAACTCCCCCACTGGGCATCTTCCCCCCCCACACACACTCCTTCTCCTCCGCAGGCAAATTTCCAGGTGCCATCAGGCTCTCTGTTTCTTCCCTGGGGGGGTGGGGGGGGAAACAAAGGCATCTCTGCTTCTCTCCACCCTTCCGTCCTCCACAGGAGCTGGCTCAGTTCCAGTCTTTCAGCCCCTTTGGCCTGCCTCCCTCAGGCCGCATGGCTTCCCCGCCCCCACCCTGCCTGTGGCTGGGCAGGGGAGCGTCTGCACTGCACTCTGACCTAACCAAAGAGATAATTCCCCTGGGAGTTCTTGCTTTTAACCCCGTGTTCTCAGAGGTGTGTCCATGCCTTTAGTGGTCACTCCAGGTGCCAATATCCAAACCTGACCACTGATTGATTTGACTACCAACTTCCTGAGAAAATTCACTTCCGTGTCAAACCATGACCCTGGAGCAGACAATTTGAGTTATGAGATACCGTGTGCAGTGTCATTCAGTAACCAATATTATACAATTCAACACTACAGGCTGTTCTCACCCAAAAATCAAATCTCATTGAGGTACACATCATGTTTGCCCGTCCCTCTGCATTACCCACCAAGTGAACTCGAGTCTTTGAGCAAAAATAATCCCATGAATGGGTTTGCCTTTCCTTGAGGCAGGACTAATCCAAACTCTTCCCTAACACATTCCTCATAGGTACTTGGATGTTTTGATTGGGCAGGGCCAGCTCGATTGATAGGCCCTCTTGTGTTAATTAACCAGGTGGCCCTCGCTAAATGTAGATCCCAGTCTTTGAAGGTCCCACCACCTATTGCTTTCAATATGGTTTTTACCAGTCCACTGTACTGTTCCATCTTGCTATTTTACTCCTAAAAACTGAATTTCCTGGGCAGATCCCTTGACCTAACTTTGCTTTATGGCAAAACCAGCCTTCAAAAATGGATTATCTTGTCTCCTTTCTTAAAAACATCCTCTGCTGTGTTGCCCCTTATGATGATGTCATCAATGTATTACAAGTGATCACTACCTGTTGTTCTTTGATCCTCTGAGAGTTCAGGCAAGGTATTCAGCTGCCTAATTTCCTCTTGTCTCTACAGCAGCTATCCCAAAACCCCAAAAATGCCCCTTTGGGCCCTTAAAATACCGTCTCCTGATGTAACTTATGCCAAGGATGGGGTGTTGTCCTGGGGTGACTTTATGATGCTGAATTGTATCCCCATTTGTCTGTTTAGCCCAAAAATAAGTTTTGCACCTTTAAAACTAGATCTGAGAGTGAAGGAGGGGAGAAGGAGAAGCGGTAGAATGTCTGAGGCGGCTTTATTCAAAAACATAGAGATAAGAGCTTGAGTTTTCCTACCCACAGACTGTGTTGTCTGCAGCCCGGACAGTGGGAGGGAGCTCTCCTTTGCTTTTAGTTAGTTTTTTAGCTAGCTGAGGCAGAGAAGTTCCCCAGACTGTGGCTTTTGTTTTTCTTGGAACTGATCGGCCTTGCTCTGGACTGAAAACCCAGAAAGACACAGGGAGCTCACACCTGTGGCCCACTGGGGCCCAGGACACGGCATTTTCCAGCAGAGGAGGGACTGGTAAGAGACTAAGCGAGTTGAGCTACACTCCACAAAAAGGACTTTCTGAATTTGCCATCTCTTCAGAACAGTGAGTAGTTTTATTGTTTAATATTATTCCTTTTTTAATGCTTGTGAATACTTTGCATGTAAAATAAACAGGTTTTTTCTACTTTTCTCCAAGGAAATCTTTTCCTGAACCAGTTAGGGGGAGGGGCCGCTTGAATCTGCTTTCTAGAGGGACCTCTTTGGAAGTTTCCTCCCAGATTTGCCCTACACCAGGACAGGTGTTTTTGCCATTCATTCTCAGCCAGGCTCAGTTCAGCTTCCAGTACAGTCAGCTGTTGGAATCCTCCGGCCACTCCAGAAATAGAGATGGGTTTTGCCCCACTATATCTTGATGGCATCAGAGTACATTGTGCACTGGTGTAAACTAAAGCCTTATACTCCTGTTGGTCTGATGTGCCAGGCCATCAGATCCACACAGTCTAATAGATCCGACTGTCCCTTTCCTACACCTGGCTGGCCCCTCTAGTTCTGGTCATGGTATTCATTGCTCACTTGTTGTAAGTATGATGAACTGCAGGTCCCTTCAAGAGGATTTGAAGTAACATCAGCACCTTCCATTCTGTCTGAGGACCTGCCCACTGGAAACTGGAGCAGCATTTATCCTTGAAGAATTTCCCATGGTGGTTGTTCTTCCTCTCAACTCACATACCCATGGCTCCTAGGGCAGAGGTGGTTTTTCCATCCCAC
This sequence comes from Anomalospiza imberbis, assembly GCF_031753505.1. Lineage (NCBI taxonomy): Eukaryota > Metazoa > Chordata > Aves > Passeriformes > Viduidae > Anomalospiza > Anomalospiza imberbis. Next base: position 2,006,664 of record NC_089720.1, on the reverse strand, counting down.
TTCCTCATGTCCTCTCCATGGTCATGCAGGTAAAAGCACAGGTTACCTACCTCATGGTGTGTTCCCTCTCTCTCTTAAGCAGGAGTGTGCTTGATCTTAATAGCAAAGACACTGGCCTTTACTGGCAGGGCACAGGACATTTCCTCTTTAAATTGCTGGAGGCCCTTGGACTGTCTTTCTGTGGCTGAGATGCAGGCCCACAGGGAGGAAGAGAGACTTTCCTCATATTACCAGTTGAGCAACCAAATTATCCACTTTTTGTTCTCCTTCTTTCCATGACATCACCACCAGTGAGTTGGTGTATAATGATGATGTGCTCCATAGGAACTTTCGCCACATGGGTTGTGTGCCCTAGGCTTCATCTGGATCTATAGGGGACTGCTTGTTACTTGAATCCTTATAGAGTACCTCCAGCGCAGCTAATTCTCTCAGGTACTGGATACCTTGCTCCATGGTGTTCCACTTTTCTCAGTACACTGATAGATCATCCGTGAAAAGATACCTTTCCCTCATGCTTGACTGTATTCATCTCCAGAGGCTGAGAGTTTCTGTCTTTTTCCCAATCCCCTGATCAATGCCCACATCCCAGGACAGGGATCCCAGCTGCATGGCTTCACTACCATCTAGTTCCATATCTTGGGTCATGATATCCCAGCATTAGAACAGTCAGGTCACCATGGGCTCACCCTACTGGCAGCTGAAATATTTTCACATATCATGCAGCTCACCTAGGGATAGGGATCAAATTACTATCTCTGCCCATGCCTTTTACTCTTGTTGTGAGGACCCTACTTCCTCTTAATCCCTAAGTGACCTGATTTGGTCTTGGATTTTTTCTTCTTTATAGGGCTGACTGCTACCACCATGTGTGGCAAGCACAACAACCATGGGTTGTTCCTCTGGTTCAGCTGCAGTTTGAGTGGCCACAGTGCCTGTTGCTCTGCTTTTCTCCTCCTCCCCCTGAGGGTGCTGTCTAGTAATGAGCAGTGTCTGGTAAATAGCAACCAGAGCCCAGAAAAATGAAGTAATTTGTGCCTTTCTGGAACTGCCCACAGCATTTTCCTTTCAGATATTCTTCCAGTCTAAGAGGGTTCTCTGTTTGTTCAGAGATGACCTTCAAAACCATTGGAGAAGTCCTCCAAATAGTGGCCCATTTTCTGCCACATTCCATGCCACTCATTACTATCCCACCCTTGGCAAAGATCTCTGAATGGCCTTCCTAAAATTCTCTTTCATCACTCTAAATATGGTGTGGCTGGTGATGCCTTGGAGTGGCTACCTGAAGACACGGAGACTCATGTCTGCTGGGTAAAGAACCTACCTAGAATAGAGGCTAGACAAGATTAAGAGAATAGGAGTAGGTATTTAATGCTTTGTCTCTTCAAGCCAGGTCTTATAAGCTCTCAGAGATAAGTATTATACCCTTGATAGCTCAGCTACCTCAGGTAGCATAAAAGTAGCAGGATGGCTCCTTTGACAGTGTTGGAAACAAAAAAGTTTTAATAAACGGCAAAATAAAAAAGCTCTTTACAGAGAAAAACTGAGCCAGGGCAAGAGGTTCTTGCTCCTGCTAAAACACTTCACAAAAGCGATTTACTTCTTTTGTTCTCTTCTTTTTCTAGTGAGTTGCTTAGGTGGGACTTTTTGGCTTCTGTCCAATTGGCTATCCTTAAGTTTGAGGTGAAGTCTCCAAGGTCCTATGGAGGTTTCTTTTAACCAAATTGAAGAGAGAAACTTCTGGGCTTTTTCCTTTTTAAGGAGACAAAGGGTAACTTTTTTACTCCATCAACAGGGAGCGCATTCCTACATCGATTTATTAAAGGCCTTCAGAATGTACATCTTGGGCAATTAAAGCCACTGAGAGGCACTACACCTAAGATGGATGGCAGTCATGAGTTTTTCAGACAGATATAAGTTTGGTCCATTTACATATCAGGGGTTAATCCTCCAATTACAGCTTCAGGTAATGAAGTCATATTCCCCATGTTTGCTTCCCCTGAATTCACTTTTGTTTATACTTTTCGGGGCCTGAGGCTGTGGGGTGTCCTTGTATCTCAGGCTTAGAGGAATTATTTTGTCTCACTGAAATGTGAAGACAGTTAACTAACACTTTATATTGAGTTTTGAGTTATGCACTAATGCAGTACAGGATTTGAAAAATGTAAAGGCTAAAATCTTAAGGCATCACTGGTACTGAGTAGACATAGCAACAAGAACATGCTTTCCTTAACATCCAAAAGAAATTAAAATATCTCAAATCTGTTGTTATAAACCTGAAGGAGAAAAGGGGGTAAAAGCTGGGGGGAATCATCCTCCCCTGTATCCCTACAGACTGCGTATGATTATAATGAATTCCCATAGGTAGCACCCAAAGCTGGGGCAGGTGAGCAACACTAAATATATATCCCAAAATTATCCTCATTGTCCTTGATGTTATGTTGTAAACTGGTATCCCACAGTGATGCCTCAGGTTTTAGCTTTTATATTTTTCAGATTCTATTCTGCTTTAGTGTTTAAGTCTAGGCTTCATATTAGGGGATAGTAAGCTCTCTCCACAGAATAGGTAGACAAAACAATTCCTTCTCTAGCTGGGGACCCAAGGACAGCTGATCCAGATCTCAGGCCCAAGAGTATAAACAACGGTCTGAAGAGAGAAAACAAGAAGGATGGGACTTCATGGGCTAAAGCTGTAATTGGACAATTAGCTCCAATATGCTAATGGACCAAAACTTATAAAAGTGTGTGAAAGACATATTCACTGGCCTGTGAAAATTTAAACAGTTTAATAAATGACAATAGGAGACAAAGACAATAAAGCAAAGATTATGCCCAGTTGCGTATTCATAGACCCTCATGCATATTCATAAGCTAGTTTACATTTTCCAGGAACTGTTTTACATGGCCCCTCCTTGAGTCCGCCTTTTTAGAGCATGTGTGTTTCTTGGCTGTGATTTTGGCTCCTTCTCCTTATCACTTCCAGTTTGGTCCTTGGTCCATACTTTCTTCAGATGGCAGATACTGATAGTTGGCCTATCAATAGCAGGGTCTTCATTACATGTTCACTGGATGTTATCCTGACCAAACAGACAGTTCACTCATAACTATATCAGCTACCACTACTACTGTCTAAGTTTTTGTTACTAGCAGAAATAAAAGCAAAGTTATTTTAACATTCTACATATAACATTCATCCTAATATTTGCAAAAAGCCAACAACATAATATGTATTTATAACAAGTGTGAGACCCCATGACCTGTTGTCCATTTTTTGGCCATTTTGGGTTGTGCTGCCCAAGGTGGATCTATTTGAGACCTCCTAATAAATACCTACTTTACTCTTTAGCTCTGTCTAGTCTCTGTTCTAGGTCAGCCTTCACAAGGCATCAACAGTACAGCAACAAAGCAATCCTGATCCCTCTCCCTGCTCTGAAAAGCATCATGAGGAGCACTTAGTGCATATATAGGAGTATATACAGGGTTAGGTACCACAACCATGTGAACAGAGGAAGCAACATTATAACCAGGGGCTCCATACCTATTACAAATGCTTAGATCAAATTTGTTTCCAACCTGCTCTCAGCAGATCTGTTATCTCAACCCTTTGGCCCCACACTGGGTGCCAAATAAGGCTGTCAAGGTTTAGGAATGGTATTCCCCAATTTAGTGTTCCCACTTGTCTTGGTTTGAAAGACAGGTGTCTACTAAGGAAGGCAGGAGCCTCCCTTGGAATGGAAAATATAACCCATTTCCCTCCGAATTGTTATAATTTTTGAAATCAAGGGGCTTTCAGACAAAAATATGGGAAAAGGAATAACAGTATTTACTAGTATATATAACAAGGCAAACTAAGAACAACAGTGGTAGTGACAACACACAAAGCCAGAAACCCAGTAGCAGCCTTCTCTCAGCTGTCATTTTCCCCTTTGGTGTAGTTATGGTCACAGCCGGCCGGGGCACTGTTGGCTCGCAGTCAGGAAGGTCGGGTGCGATGATTCCCCCATGGCTGAAGGAGGTGCTGTGGCATGGGTTTCGGCCATCTCCCTCCACGCAGTAATGGTGGACGCAGGTGGCAGAAATGGATGGAGAAAAGGCTTCCTTTACGAACTCACAGGGAGAGCTGATCCTGGTGCCCCCTCTGGATAGCAAAAAGAGCTGTAGCAGGAACCTCGGAGTAGCAAGCTCAGAAGGCAGAGATGAACAAAGTCCCGGAGTGGTAGGTGAGATGTATCAGAAACTCGGTAGCTATAGCTGAAACTGCGGGGCGTCCCGACAGGGCAGGAGGTGCGAGGTACAGTATAGCAAAGAAACTTTGGAGCAGTGGCAAAAAACAGCAGCAGCGGGACAGGGGCAGCCCGACTCCCGAGCAGGGCAAGGGAAAGGCTCCCTGGGCGGGGAAAGGGGTCAGGAACCCGGGGTTTTCCCTTAAGGCACTGGAGCAGATGGTGAAGGGTCCTTTGTTTGGTGAGGTAGGGTGTTAATAAGGTCCCAGTGCAACGGCCGCTCTTATGACAAGTGGAACTCCACTCATGGTAGGAGAAGGCAGCAGAAGACAGAACCCTGCAGTGGTGGTGAATTCTTCCCACAACGACTGCAGCCTCCTTCGCCTCTGAATGCTGAGAGCGCAAGGACTTGCAGTTGCTCCAGCCTCTTCTTTTCCAGCCAAATGCTTGTGGTATCTCTACCCTTCCCAGAGAAACCCCCAGGTAAAAAGAGGGAGTAGCCAGGTGGACCCCTCCCCCGACCTGTGGTGCTTCTTTTGTCTCTCTTAAGTATCCAGTTGTTGTCTCCTAGCAACACATATGGGGAAAAATTCTTTGAGAGAAAGAAACAAAAGAAAGAATCTTAAACCCCAGCATTATTGAAATCCCCCAGACCACGAATGGCTCAATCACTTCCCCCCTCCCCCAAGGCAGGCTGGGAAGGAGAATTTGAGACACAAAAGGGTAAAGATCACGGGTTGAGATACAAACAATTTATTAGAAAGAGCAATGAAATAAGAAAGTGAACCATAGCAACAATACTAATAACAGTGTGTACAAGACAGGCAAGAAATTTACACTCAGTTGCTTACCACTTGGAACTCAGTGCAACTTGACTGTACACCCCGGCAAAACAGGAAAGAACATCACCCCACTTTGTTTTGTCCCCCCCTGCCATGCATGGCGGTATCTAATAGCCCCAGGTTCGGGGTTGTACCCCTCCTGGCTGCTGCAAAAATTAACCCTGTCCTGGACAGAACCAGGCCACCAGTGAACTTCTAAATGAAACTAGCCACTTTATGTTACTGTGTCATCTCTATTGAAGCATATGAAAATTAGTTCTAAGACCAACATATGAAATAATTTCCATTTCTTAATGCATACCAGAAACCTGAAGACATATGTGCTTTAAAACTTGGCTAACATGCTTTCTTCTTTCTGTGAGATTTAACTTTGTGTGGAAGAAGCTTGGCTGCCTTTGGCCTGAAATGCAGCAATAGTAGCTGTGATAAACGCCAATCACTTGGTTTTTAAAATTTATAAAGGTTTAATAAAAATAAATTGGAAAAAAAATTAATACAAGTAAAGTAATAAAGATTAAACAATTAGAGTTAGGACAATTAAAGAGACAATAACAGCAAAAAGTTACAGCCCGGGCTGGGTACCTCTCTCTGGACAAAAGTGAGCCAGGAGAAGGACCCCGATAAAAAAGAATTCCCTCCTTAAGAGGGGTAACCTGTTGCATACACAAATCACTTCATGAATATGCATATTTTTATTTAAAACAAGAAATTCGTCCTGTACTTGTTGAGGAATTCCTGTTAATCCCAGGCGCCTTGAAGTCTAAGTCGAGTTTGGAGAAGTTCGGTTTTTTTTGTTGCTAAGGAAAGCCATAAATTCCTCTCCTCTGGAAGATTTAGGGCTTTCTGTAATTGTTATCTCTGTGTGAAGAATTTCTTGATTATCTTCTCCTTCTCTTGAGCAAAAAGAATACCACACACACATATTTTCTATTTTAACTACTAAAGCTTAATTTCAATTACAAAACTACATTTACTATATTATTTAAATGTTGCTACAGCATAACTTTCCAACCTAGCATAATACATATAGTAAATATCTGTGTAGAGCCATATAATATGCATTTTTCACAATCCTTCCTCTTTCTTTTTATAATTACTTTGGCTCAAGCAATATTTACTGCTTTCTAGCCTTCATTTTTCGTTCATTTTCTTCATAAATCAATCTAGCTTCTTGAAAGGGGTCTTCTATATTATTTTGTTTCTTTAATACCATAATCTTTTGCACCGTTTTTGTTGTATCCAATTTTTGATTCATGGTCACTAATTGCATGCCTTGAACTACACTGGTGATGAGTCGAATGAAACAGGGGATCGAACAAGGAAGAAACATTAGACCAGCGTTAGCGCATAACAGGAAGAAGCCTTGCTTTTTCCACCATTCTATTCCCAACACGTTATCCCACCAGCTAGTATTCAGCATTGGTATACAAATTGTCAAGTGAGATTGGTACAGGTTTAGGTGGTGGTGCCGGCTTAGCCTTTTTGTTTATCAATTGCTCTTTTACCTAATCCTGTGCTTTATTCCCAATAGCGTATGTGAAACAAATCCATTTCTCCCCTTTTGGGCATTCACTTCCCATCCTGTTACCACTTATTCCTAAATTCTCAGTAATCCAATACTTTTGTCCACTGTGCATGCAGTTTCCTTATTTGGATGGGTTATAACAGTGACTGTTGACATGAGTGTGCGAGATAAAAAAGGAGCCTCGGTGTCTTTCCATATACAGCTTCTGGTAACACCTGTAGCATGGTTTTGTCAATATCCCAAAAGGGAAAAGACAGAAAATGAGTGACAGAAAAAGGAGAGGTCCAGTATGGCTTATACTCCCACCTCCCATGCCTATGGGGTTGCAACCCACACCAGGTGTATGTGATCTTCTTGGTGGCGATTATAGAGGCCAATCTGGTCTTGCCCTCTCTTCTCTTGTCACTTTCTCTTAGCTAATTTCCAGGCAAATCGTTTTTGACACTCCTTAACGTGGTCTCCCACTGTTCCTCAGATATTTCCCATTCAACAGGCACTAATAATTCCCATCCACAAAACAAAGTTATTATTTCAGTTGCTTCGAGCTCTACTTGGATAGGGGATCTAGTTGGCACTCGACACTTCTGCAACGAGGGCGTTTCTTGTGTGAACTACAATACCAATTTTTCCCACAATTCAAACATTTACATTTAACCCAACTAACATGCCCAGTATTTGGGTGAATCAGACAGGGTATATTACGTGGCACTGATTGAGGTTGTAATTCGCCCTCCTCTTTGTATAAATCACAGGCTAAGGCCAAAATACAGGAGTTTTCTGTCCGAAACAGTCCCGATCCTCCTGTCTGTGGTGGCAGTATTATTTCCCAAGGAGGGTACCGGAGGCACCTCAAAGTTTGTCCAGGCGGTATTTGAAACCACTGATGTAAGCTCGGTCTTACTTCCCAGTCAGGTGTGATCCTGTGTATATTTCTTGGATCATTCGGGTCTTCCTAGTTCATTACCACCCATTCCCAGTTTAAGAGTCAATTTTATATCACCCGGTTCAGATGTTATCGTCCACTCCTTAGGTTCTTCTACAGGTCCTTTGATTCTGCTGGCGTGGATCCACCCTCGTTCTCTGGTCCGCATCGCAGCCTCGGTCGTCAGCAATACCTGAAAAGGACCTTCCCATTGTGGAGTTAAAGATTGTTCTTTCCATGTTTTTACCAACACCCATTCTCCTGGGTGAATATTATGGATTTTAAAGTCTAAAGGTGTGGTTTGGGGGATTATTCCTTTTAACCTCAAATTTTCAAGAGTTTTTGCAATGGTGTTAATATATCCTTTAACCCTCTTTTCCCCTACCTCATAGGTAGCATTTTCATGTTGGGTGGTCAGAAAAGGTAATCCAAACATCATTTCATAAGGTGACACTACCAGGTCTGACCTGGGTTTGGTTCGGATCCTCAGTAAGGCTAAAGGTAGGCATTGTACCCATGACATTCGGGTTTCAACTATTAATTTAGTTAAAGTTCTTTTTAGAGTCTGGTTCATCCTCTCTACTCGGCCGGAACTTTGTGGATGCCATGGGGTGTGTAGCTCCCATTTTATCCCTAAGGTCTGAATTAATTGTTGTAATACTTTTGACGTAAAGTGTGTTCCTCTGTCTGAGTCTATCCTATTAACCATTCCGTATCTTGGAATAATCTGTTCCAGAAGGGTTTTACTTACCACATTGGCTGTGGCCTTGGCAGTGGGAACCGCTTCCACCCAATGAGTTAGATGGTCTGTTATTACTAATAAATACTTCCATCTTTGAACTTGAGGAAGTTCAGTAAAATCTACTTGGATACTTTGAAATGGTCTAAGAGCTAATTTCTGACCTCCCAATGTGGTTTTTCTCATTACCTTTTTATTTATCCTTTGGCAAGTTATACATTTTTCAGTTACTTTCTTTGCTATCCCAAAAATCCCAATACACCCATAGTTCCTTAGAAAATGATCACACAAAGCCTGAGTACCCCAGTGAGTTTTCTGATGCATGTCTTCTAATATTCTTCTAGTAAGCATTTTATTAAGTAATTGTCTTCCATCAGGAAGTTTCCATTTCCCTGATTCATCTTGTTCAGCTCCTATCTCCTTTAATTCTTTTTCCTCTGTTTCACTAAATTTTGGAATTTCCAGTTTCTCCTCATTTGGAGTTAATATTAGCATAACTCTTTCAGCTCCGTTTTCTGCTGCATCCTTAGCTTCCTGGTCCGCTAAGTTATTTCCTCTTACTTCTGGAGTCACTCCCTTTTGGTGACCCTTAATGTGTACTACAGCTATCTCTTCTGGTAATTTTAATGCTTCTAAAACCTCTAAAATGAGCCCCTCATGTACTAATCCTTTTCCCCTTGAATTAAGCAATCCTCTTTCTTCCCAAATTTTTCCAAAGGTATGTACTACTCCAAAGGCATACCTTGAATCAGTATATATAGTTCCCTTTTTGTGTACTAAATATTCCAGTGCCCTTTTTAGAGCATATAATTCACAGGTTTGAGCTGACCAGTTTGAAGGGAATTTGCCCTTTTCAATAGTTTGCATGTTTTTCCCATCAACTACTGCATACCCTGACATTCTTTTTCCTTGTAGACACCTGGAGGAACCATCCACAAAAATTATCTCCCCTTCTGAAAGGACTTGTTCTTCAAGGTCTTCTCGAACTTTTGTTTGGTACTGGATAATTTCTAGACAATCATGTATTAGATTATCTGTTGGTACACTATAACCTTTTGGAATATTTAACAAACAGGTTTTTTCTGCTCCGGTATCTACCACAAATTCCAATTCTTCTTCTTGGGGACCTACTTTTAAAGTTATCACAGGCTCTAGATGGTATCTGTCCCCTAGAAAATAGAGCCTTTGACACCCCTATTCTTCCTCTGTGCTCATCTCTTTGAAGATTTTCAAATCTTTTGCCCGCTTAGGACAGTCCCTTCTATAGTGTCCTTCGCCCTGACAGTAAAAACAGACATTCCTAGAATGCTCCTGAGGTTTGGTTTGTATTGGGGTTTTATTCTTTTCTGTTCCCCTGTCTCTACGACCTTCATATTTAGGAGTAATTGTTTTCTCTCATGGTGACTGCCATAATTTTTGCCTTCAGTTTAGCTTTTTCTTCATCTCTCCGGACATCATGCCAATCCTCAATTTTTTCTAATTTCTTTCTAATATCTGGCCAAGCGTTTGTAACAAAGTTAATCCTTAACAAAGCTTTTCACACATCAGTTTCAGTATCTATTCCGGAATATTGTTTTATATTTCTCCTAAGTCTGTCTAACCATTCAGTTGGAGTCTCTTCTTTCCCCTGCTGTGCCTCAAAAGCCTTTTTAGCATTTTGCCCTCGAGGTGCCGCCCGTTTTATTCCCTTGATTGTTGTATTGCGATAGTCATTCATAAGTTTTCTCCCCTGCTCACTATTTTGACCCCACCCCGGAGGTTCAGTTGGCATTATTTCTTCTCCAGAGGGCCCCTGTGGATGTTCCTTATTCCAGGCTTTTATGCCTGCAACTCTGATCATCTCCCTTTCTTCCTGAGAAAATAGTATCTTTATTATAGACTGCATCTCTTCCCAAGTGTAAATGTTTGGACCTAAAAATTGGTCCAGTTGTTCAGCTGTGCCAATGGGATCTTCTAAAATCCCTTTGATTTCCTTTTTAAAATTTCTGACTTCGGAAGAAGTCAGGGGAGCATTCACAAATCCAGTCCAACCCCCTCCCATCGGGACCTCTCTCAGTGGAAATAGACCAATTTCTTTCTCCCCGTATTTTTCTGAAGCCTTATTTTCGTGTGGTGAGGAAAAATCAGGAGAAAGCTGCCTCTTAACTGCACCTCTAGTAGTTTTATAAGGAGCATCTTCCAGGGACAGGGAGTTCCTTGGAACCGGAGCTGCGGTTTCCAAGGGAACGGAGCTCCGGGCAGGAAGGGCGGTGTGAGGAGGACATACCATAGAGGCCAGGTCCTCCAGAGGCGGAGCACGGGCGGGGTTTGCTGCCGGAGCTGCTGAAGGGGGCAGCATGTCCGGGGGATACCGGATGGGAGTGCTACAGCCTCAGTGTGGCTCACGGCGGCTGAGCCGGCCGCTCCCGGCAGGGGCAGGGCAGCGGCGGCAGCGCCCAGTGTAGCCGGAACGGGCAAAACCGCGGGGGATGGGGCCGAGAAAACCGCTGCGGGAGAAGCGGCCAGAGACGGGACAGCCGGGACTAACGGGAGCCCGCCGGGCGCGGCCAGCGAACCAGCCGCGGACAATCTGGGCAGGATGGGGGAGGGGGTCGGTCGGGCAGCCGCGAGCAGCGAGGTGGCGGCCGGTACCGACGCGGCAGGCGGCGAAACAGGGACCGGGAGGGCCGTCGCAGGCAGCGGGACGGGAACCCGCAGAGCCGCCGCCGCGGGCACGGGAACCGGGGCAGGAACACGCGGCGAGCCAGAGCCCGGGGTGGGCGCAGGGACCGGGACAGGCACCGACACCGTTGCCGGCGGAGCTGAAGGGAGCGGCTCGCTGGGACCCGAAACCGGTGCTGGGGCCGCAGGCGGTGCAGGCGCGAATTGGAAGGGAGGAGGTAACATTTCTAAAGGATCCCATTCTTTTTCTTTTCCTCTTTTTTCCTCTTGCTCCCCTCCCTTCTCTTTCCCTTTTTTCCTTTCTTGTTTTGTTTCAGGGATTTCTGATACCTTAAAGATATTTAGTTTTCTAAAATCCCCTGTCCAACACGTGGCATATTCTCTTTTTTCTGAATTAAACGGTTCCTTTGAGTTTACAAATACATTTAAAGCCTGACAAATCCATTTCTCAAAAGAACCATATCTAGGTCAATAAACGTGGTCAGATCTTATTTCCTTTGCTGGTCATTCAAGCATACAAAATTGTATCATCTTGACTTTGTCTTTTTTTTTTGTACAAGGGTTTTTTTCCCAGTTGGCTATCATAACTCCCAGAGGACTATCTTGGGGTATTTCTGTTGATAATTTCTTACTCCTTTTTTTCTTTCCTGTATTCTCCTTACTGGATTTCTGTCCCAGTTTTCAAGATCTTATCTATTCACCCCCTGCCTCTGTTTTTCACTTTCCTCTCACTACCTAAATACCACTTTTCTTTCAACTATATTAAAAAACCTCCTTTTTCTCACACTCCTTTTCAATACAATACACTTTCCTCCAAGGAACTATAATAAAGCCTAAAATAAACAATCTACATTACATATACTTTCATTCGTCCACATTTACTCAACTTTATTTTTCACCTACTCTCACACACAACAAAACAATCACAACAACAAGGTACCTTCTAATTTTAACACCTATTACACGTTTAGGTGTCCCTGGCCAGTCCCGGTGTTCTTGGATACCCCTCAATCCGGCTGTGTTGTTCCCAACCCCAGATTCTCTCGGGTGTACCCTCACTCTGGCAAAATTTTACTCAATCCTGGGTGCTCTCGAAGATTAATATCTCAACCCAGCAGACTTTTATTCAACCCTGGGTGCTCTTGAATATTAATATCTCAACCCAGCAACAACCCTGGGTGCTCTTGAAGATTAATATCTCAACCCAGCAGACTTTTATTCAACCCTGGGTGCTCTTGAATATTAATCCCTCAACCCAGCCCATTCAATTCAACCTAGCAAAAAAAATTTTAAAGGCCCCCCTTTTTACCTTCTTATTTTCCCCAATGTATTATGCCAGGAACACCCTCGGCTTCTTCTCTCCAAGGGGTTCCACTCCTTCCCGGAGACCTAATCTAAATTTTCCCCGGGGGGATTCTCTCACTCTTTTATCATTCGCTTCGTCTCTGTACTGGCCGCTTTTCTCGCGAAAAAGACGGAAACTCAGCATAAGAAACTTCGCAATCGCTTAGCAGGTCTGGGGTAACCAGCCCGCCTCTACCACACATTCACCCCCCCTTATCCACCCCATCCCAACAAATACTTACCTATCCCTTGTCCTTGGGTCTTTGTTCTTCGTGTACACTTTGGTCTTAGGGGCTAATTACCGCGGTTTGAGGGAATTCTTTCCCTTTTCTTTGCTTTATTGTCTCTTTTTGTCCATTGGATCGTAACCTGCGGTCTGTGGTCACACCAGGGGAACAGAGCGAGGCTGCCTAATCAGGGCAGGACGCGTCTTCTCACTCTAATTCTCCTACAGCACCCACAGCGAGGTATTAATAACCATCCTCTGCTACCATTTGTGATAAACGCCAATCACTTGTTTTAAAAATTTATAAAGGTTTAATAAAAATAAAATTGAAAAAATTAATACAAGTATAGTAATAAAGATTAAACAATTAGAGTTAGGACAATTAAAGAGACAATAACAGCAAAAAGTTACAGCCCGGGCTGGGTACCTCTCTCTGGACAAAAGTGAGCCAGGAGAAGGACCCCGATAAAAGAGAATTCCCTCCTAAGAGGGGTAACCTGTTGCATACACAAATCACACCATGAATATGCATATTTTTTATTTAAAACAAGAAATTAGTCCTGTACTTGTTGAGGAATTCCTGTTAATCCCAGGCGCCTTGAAGTCTAAGTCGAGTCTGGAGAAGTTCAGTTTTTTTGTTGCTAAGGAAAGCCATAAATTCCTCTCCTCTGGAAGATTTAGGGCTTTCTGTAATTGTTATCTCTGTGTGAAGAATTTCTTGATTATCTTCTCCTTCTCTTGAGCAAAAAGAATACCACACACACATATTTTCTATTTTAACTACTAAAGCTTAATTTCAATTACAAAACTACATTTACTATATTATTAAAATGTTACTACAGCATAACTTTCCAACCTAGCATAATACATATAGTAAATATCTGCGTAGAGCCATATAATATGCATTTTTCACAGTGGCTCTACTGGGGGAAGCTGGGTAAGTGGGCTAGACTTTATGGAGGCTGTGAAAATTTGGGCTTTTACGCTTTGGAACTGAAATGAACAGGTCTAATGCCTTTATTAATGTTCAGCTCTGTATTAAAAAGATCAGCTAGGCAGGGGGCCCGACACGGACCTCGCCCCCACTGTTGTAGCTTTCCCAGGTAGCCGAAAGGGAAGGAGGTGTGCAGAGTCTGTCACTGAAGTCCAGAGCAGCAGCTGTCCTCTCTCCTTTCCTTGTGGCAACACCAGGAAATTCCGTCTCTTCGTTTTTGCTTCCCACAGCCTACTCTAGTCTAGTCTTTTGTAGGTGATGGTGACAGGGCAAAAGTCGATCAGGGGATGTGTTTCCCTCTTCCTCAGCTCGGGCATTTGTCTAGCCCCCTCTACTGTGTTTAGTTCTTTATGTATGGGTGTCTTTATCCCCTAAAAAACGCTCCCAATGTCCCAAGGGGTTTTTTTAAAATTTGCCTTTTAGTCCCAGAATGGCAGCGTGGGTGGGGGAGGCAGGTTTTCTCCAGGTAGTTTAGAGAAAACAAACAGAGCAATTAGCTAATTAACATTTCAGTATTGGTACTCAGCTAGAGCCAGCAGCCCTTCCAGTGTTGCCATGGGAATTAGGAAGGCCCTGCCCGCCTGGATGATCTGCATCCCCGGGGAACACTGGGAACTTTGTTCACTACAGATCCCTCCTCTATTTCTTTGATTGGGCTTAATCCTGCATCAACGTATAGTCTTTGGCTTTTGAGGGCTAACTTCTTTTGGCATTTGTATGTTTTTACTTATGTCTGATGGTAATTCTCCCACTCTTTAGAAGCTAAGTAAGACTTATTTATATTCTAATTAAAAATTCTTCAGTTAACTCCTTTGGCTAAAGGACGCTTATTCTTAAACAAATACAAATTACCTAAACCTTTACTATGGCACTTCAACTTAGAACAGTTATTAACACCTTACTGTATATCAGTCTCTAGCAAGTCTTTAAAATTAATTTTAAGTCCTCTGGTCTCTTAATTACTGTCCATGCACAAGAGGAGGCGGGTGACACTGTTGGGTCTGGTCTGGCATCCGGGGGTGGCACTGGTCCTTTGACTCTGGTGACATGGGTCCAGGCTTTTTCTTAGGTTCGCACCGTAGTGTGTGTGGTGAATAGTGGCTGGAAAGGTCCTTCGAATTTGGGGGTTAATGGAGTGGTGGTGTTCCAGGATTTTATCAACACCCAATCCCCAGGACTGATGTTGTGGTCATTGGTGTCCAGAGGGGAAGTTTGGGGGAGGTACCCATTCTTTCTGAGGCCTTCTAGGGATTTTCCTATGACCTCTAAATATTTCTGAGTTGCTGCCTCCCCTTCCAGATAATCTGCTGTACTGAAAGGGGTACCTCAGGGTGTCTGGTAATAGTCTTGTTTACTTCCCTTAAGTCTTGAACTAGCCTGTATTTCCCTTCTGCTTTTCTTATGGCTAGTATAGGAGTGTTATGGGGGGACATGCATGATTCTAGAATACCTTGTTCTAATGGTCGTTTGATCACTGGGGCTAATCCTCTCCTGCCTTCAGGGGATATTGGGTATTGCTTGACTCGGATAGGGGGTATATCTCTTTGCATTTCTATTTTTATTGGTGTGATGTTCAAATATCCACACTTACTTTCTTCTGCCCATACTCTGGGGTCTATTTCCTCTATGTCTCTCTGGGTCAGCCTCATGACCTGGACTACCATCCTTGCATCTCTTGGGATGATCCCTACCCCCAATTGAACTTGCAAGTCTCTCCCCAAGAGATTACTTCCTAAATTTGGCAGATTGATAAAGTCTGCAAACATTGTCTTGAATTCCCCTTGATTTCTATATTCTCAACTATAGATGCTTTAAATGGTCTTCCCTCTGCCCCTAAAACCTCACAGACCTTCTTCTCAATGGTGACTCCTACTGGTAACTTGTTTATACTGGACTTATCTGCCCCTGTGTCAACTAAGAACTCAAATTCTTTATAGTGGGGACTTACTTCAAAGTTTACTAAGGGCTCTTCTTGATGGTTCATTGGATCCCCTAACTTATAGAGCCCCTGACACCCCTAGTCGTCTCCCCTTGAAATCTCTTCTAAGACTTCTTGTTCTTTATGCATTGCCTCATCAAACTGAAACTTCTGACAATTTCTTTTAAGGTGTCCTATCTCACCACAGTAATAGCACCTCCTGTTGCTTTGTGAAGCCTCAGGTTTCCTGAACTCATTAAAGTTCTTATTTGCTCCATATGATGGTGCTGTTTGGTCTCTACCTTTGTTAGGTAATGGCCCTGGTCTATTCTCACTTGACTTAGATGGCAGTGCTGATGATCTGCCTGCTCTTATACTTTCTCAAACAATCGCGACCATAATTCTAGCCTTAATTTTGGCTTTTTCTTCTTCCCTCTTTAAATACACTCTTAGAGCTTCTTTGAGCAACTCATTCACGTTCTTTTCTTGCCAGTCCTCCATCTTTTCTAGCTTCCGTCTAATATCGGGCCAGGATTTGGTGACAAACTGGACCTTCAAGAGGACTTGACCCTCTGGGCTATCTTGGTCTACATTTGAATATATCTGGAAATTTCGTTTCAGTCGGTTAAGCCAAATTGCTGGGGTCTCATCCTTCTCCTGAGTACTATCAAAGGCCAATTTCGTGTTGCTTCCCCTAGGGATAGACTCTTTGATCCCTCTTATCATGAGGGACCGATAGTCTCTCATGTTTTGCCTTCCTTCTTCCTGGCTGGGATTCCAGTTGGGGTCTACTAAGGGTATCTTTTGGTCCCCTGGGGTCCCCAGTCTATTTTCTCTTTCCCATATCTTCACCCCTGCTGTTCGGATCATCCGGACCTCTTTTGGAGAGAACAGAATGCTTAGAATAGAGTTAAGCTCTCCCCAGGTATAAATATTCGGTCCTAGAAATTGGTCCAACTAGTTAGATATTCCAACGGGGTCTTCTACTTAATTTCCTAGCTCTTAAATCCCCGGACTTTGGAAGCTGTCAAAAGTGCATCTACAAACCCAACTCCTCCAGCTGCTCCACCCATAGGAACTTCTCTAAGGGAAAAGAGCCTTTCTACCCTTGGTGCTTTGAATAGGGTATTACAATATGGCCCTTCTTCTAATACACCAGGTAGGGAGATAGTAGTGGAGACAGATGCTTGTTGGAGGCTAGGGGTCATGTTAGGTGGTGAACTAACACTGGGCAAGGGTGGTCTCAGCTCCCAAGTGGGAGGAGGCAAGGAAACTCCAGTTGGAGAAGGGGAAGAGGGAGTTGGGGAGATGGTTGAGGAAACTGGGGGAAGGAACCATGGAAGAGAGAAGGGAAAACGGGGGAAAGGTATCAGGGACTCAATAGGAGGGGCCGAAGGATTAACTGGGGAAACTTTTGGAGAGGTAACAGGAGCAGAAGGGGGTAGGTAATCGAGGGGGTCCCATTTTTTTCTTTTTCTAGTCTCTTCTTCTCTATTCTCTTTGTCTTCCTCTCTATTTCTTTGTAACTTGCATATTCTCACAGTCTCATTATTTATAGAATTCTCCTGCCAGCAAGCTACATAAGATAGTTGTTCTATATCAAGGTCCTCTCGGGTTTTTAGGTGTTGGTTTAACTGATTACACATCTACTGATCTCAGGTTCCATACCATGGCCACTCTTCCTGTAATTCTAACTTCAGCCATACTTCTATACTGTAATATATCATGTTACTCTTGTCTAGACCCTTCGTGGTCTCCCAAGAATCCCATTGGTCTAACAATTGCCCCAAGGGGCTGTTAGGGGGAATTCTCTTTGCTTTCTCTTTGGAAGGATCTGCTCCTTTACTATAACCTCTTCCCATTTTCAGGCCTCAAAAAGAAAAGAAAAAAATATACCTTAAATGGTGCTTCTATCTTAAATGGCAGGCAACTGACAGGCAACTAAAGCTCATCTGGCCTCTTCCCACAACTTAGTATTTTGAATCTCTTGACTGAACTTAATTTCTTTTAACTAAACTCCCACTCTTGGTACTACCCTCTTAGCACTTTACGTCGTCTCTTGGCCAAGACAATCACTAGTCACACTCACATCCATTGTCTTCTGTTCTCTTGCTCTTCGGCCTAAGTTTTGGACTTCTTGCTGGACTTTCTAGGCTTGGACCCCTGCTAAGTCTTGCCCAAACTCTTACTTGGCCTTTTGCCCAACCTTCTTACTAGGCTTAGGAGGCTTGGTCTCCCTGCCGAGGTAAGGTCAAACATCCTGCCGAGCCTTACACTCGAACTCTGGCTAAGCGCCCCTTGCCTGACTCTCCTAGTAGGCTTAGGAATCTTGGTCTCCCTGCCGAGGTAAGGTCGAACGTCCTGCTGAGCCTTACACTCGAACTCTGGCCAAGCCCCCCTTGCCTGACCCTCCTAGTAGGCTTAGCTTGCTTGCCTTCCTGCCTTTCTGCTTACTCCAGTTCATGCCTGCTCTGCCAGGGACATCCTGCCCTTCCTTCCAGGGACATTTCCCTACCTGCTCTGCCGGGGACCTCCGGCCCCGCCTGCCAGGGACATCCCACCTTCCCTGTTATCCCGACCTGCCTGCCGGGGACATGCCCTCTGCCTGGCGGGACTTGCCTCTCCTGCTTGCTAGGACGTCCTGCCCTACCTGCTAGGGACATCCCACCTGCCCTGCTGGGGATATTCCCCTTGCCCTGATTGCCAGGGACTTACTTTACCCCCACGGGGCCTCCACACGCCCGGAGGAGGGCCTGCATTATTTCTAAGGAGACGCCTCAGTCACTCCACTATTCCACTCGCTTCCCCCCGTTCCCGGCCGGCCCCTTTGCAGGAGTCCGGAAACGTGATACTAGCGGGTCCCTCTTGCTAAGGGGGTCCGCGCTGCCAGCCCCCATCTCACTCACTCGTCTCCTGTTTTTTTTTACCGATCCGACGCTCTTCCCCGTTGGTCCTCTGCGTTGCTCGTCAAACACTGATCCTAGAGTCCGGAGGTAGCCAGCAACACCTGAAGGTCCCTTGAAGCAGGTGGTCGAGCTGTCCAGCTGTCCGGGGGTCCTCTTTGGGCATGTCTATCCCGGACAAGCCCCCAACTGAAATAAACAGGTCTAATGCCTTTATTAATGTTCAGCTCTTTATTAAAAAGATCAGCTGGGCAGGGGGCCCGACACGGACCTCGCCCCCACTGTTGTAGCTTTCCCAGGTGGCCTAAAGGGAAGGAGCCGTACAGAGTCTGTCACTGAAGTCCAGAACAACATCTGTCCCCTCTCCTTTCCTTGTGGCAACACCAGGAAATTCCGTCTCTTTGTTTTTGCTTCCCACAGCCTACTCTAGTCTAGTCTTTTGTAGGTGATGGTGACAGGGCAAAAGTCGATCAGGGGATGTGTTTCCCTCTTCCTCAGCTAGGGCATTTGTCTAGCCCCCTCTACTGTGTTTAGTTCTTTATGTATGGGTGTCTTTATCCCCTAAAAAATGCTCCCAATGTCCCACTGGGTTTTTTTTAATTTGCCTTTTAGTCCCAGAATGGTAGCATGGGTTGGGGAGGCAGGTTTTCTCCAGGTAGTTTAGAGAAAACAAACAGAGCAATTAGCTAATTAACATTTCAATATCGGTACTCAGCTAGAGCCAGCAGCCCTTCCAGTGTTGCCATGGGAACTCGGAAGGCCCTGCCCGCCCGGTTTATCTGCGTCCCCAGGAACAGCGGGAACTTTGTTCATTGCAGAACTGGCTGGATTATTCTCAAAAATTTTTTAATACTGAAGTTTGTTTTGACCCCCCCGAGGATTAGGAGCAGACTCATTAGGGGTGAAACACCAGCCATGTCTCTGGTGTGAATGATATGCTTATGCTTGGGCTCTTCAACCAGGGACCATATTTTGCTTGCAGGAGGCAATTAAGTAACATGCTGCCAATTGACACAAGCTGTGAAAAGCCATACTGCTTAATGGTAATGTCCATGGGATCACATCTGGGCTGGCTGTTGTATCTATGTGCTTCTTACTTCAGCCAGGGATTTTCCTGCTTGAAGTTGTAGGTGGTATTGCTAAGTGATAGATCAGATCAGGTTGAGGTATGGGTAGTGAGTAACCATCCCAAAGCATGGCATTGCCTGTTCCCATGCCTCATGGGCATATCTTCAGTAATCTTTGGCAAGTGCACCATACTTGATCTTGCCTCGTATCCAAGTAGATAACACTGCATACTGTGGGGTTAGGTCTGTGCAATGGCAGAGGCATGGAAGAAGGCTCTAGTATGTTTGGCCACAAAAGACCTGTCATTGTGATGCTACCAGGTCTCTTAATCTGTCTTGGGGTCTTTGGGAATCCAAGCCCTCTTCCTGTACTGAAACAACTGTACTTTGGGCTGTGACTGAGGGCTGACATAAGGTCACCACATGACCTGATTAGAGTTCCTGGTGTCTCAGCCTTGTTCTGCTTCATCTTTCCCTCTGCAGTTATCAGCTTTGCTGAGCATGTGGGTGACTTTCACCTACTTTCAAGAGAACAGTGAAGTATTTTTGACGTGCCTACTCTCTACCAACACTTCTAAAATAGCTAATTTCTGCTATTAAAACAAAAATAGGCTTGCTGGTGATGCTAGGGGAGAGCCTGTGAGTTCAACATATCTAGCAAAGCTCTGGATAGAGGCTAGTGGATAGAAAGAAACTCTTGAGGTGTTGGAAGGTTGCATCAGTTCTGTATCCTTAACTTTTGTATACACCAATTTCTTTGTGATATCCTATCTTTTTTGTTTAGCATTTTCTTCAAATTTGGGGATTTTTCTTCCCTTAAGTATAGAGTAGTGATTTCTGTACTCTGAAAAGAATATACGCAGTATATTTCCTGGAACAAACTCTGTATGAATAGCTTTTTTTTTTTTTGTTTGCTTGCTTTTGCATTGTTGTAATTTTAACTCTATTTTAAATATCTTTAATTTTAAAAGTATATGTTACAAGGGAGGTGTGTTATGGAAAAACACCATGATGATGATGATTTGTCCTAGATTGCAAGGCAAGATGAATTCAATTGCAATCTGTTAGAGTTGTGGCAGTTATCTTCTCTTAATTGGGCAGTTTTCTTTATCTCTTCTACAAACCAATCCTACCCCCCAGGGAGACATCTGCTGTTAATGGCCTATTGAATGTCACTGCATGACTGATAAAAATTGCAGCATCCCATTGTGAGATGCTCCACCCAGAAGGAGAAGCCAAGCATTTCTACCTGGATATAATCTTGAGTTCCTGGAACACCAGCACGGCTTTTTCTGCACGGGATTTCCCAGAGGAACAGCTGCCTCTTCCACTGCATTGTTCAGTGGAAGATTACACCTTTTTCTTTTTCTACAAGATCACCACTCCAAACAGAACCACACCTGACACTCCAGGAGGACTGCAGCCATAATTCTCAATTGGACTACTGCCAACACCCTGACCAACAGGGTGTCAGGTTGTATTCTGACTCTGTCAGTGTAATTTTAGTTCACTGCATTGTTTATTTTATCTTTTTATTTGCTTCCCTAATAACTTTTATTCCTGCTCCCATATTTTTGCCGGAGAGCCCCCCTTAATTTCAAATTTTTAACAGTTCAGAGGGAGGGGGGTCTACATTTTTTCTATTTCAAGGGAGGCTCCTGCCTTCCTTAGCAGACACCTCTCCTTCCAAACCAAGACATGATTGTTGCAGCCGGAATAGCTGCTAATAAAGTCCAGGGTAAGGAAGCAAAAAGGGCCTTTGCATGATATCCACAAATGTTTAATTCAGCTGCACAGTAAGATGTTCAGGGTCCAATGGCACACTCATGGGGAGAGTCCAGGTTTCTGTGTCTCTGGAGGTAGGGGCTGAACAGTGGTATCGGGGCAGTACAAAGATGAGGGCCAATGGGGGAATAGGGAGTGAGTGGCTGAGGGACATAGGAACAAGGGAAAGAGCCAATGGAGTCTTAACAGCTTTTGAGGAAAGCTTCTTGTGTCTCCCTAACCCAGGGAATGCCTCTCAGGGTCTCCACAGATGATGACACTGGGAAGGAGAGTCCCTGTGCTTGTAAGGGACTTCTGTTTTATTAGGCTACTTTTATGTGATACATAACTTCTGCAACTGTAGTGATGCAGAAAACCTGAGGATGACAAAATTTAGGCTGAGCCTAAAACTTACAATGCTTGGTTGACATGTTGAATTTGGATCTTAATTTGCAGATTAATAACTAGATAATGTCAACTTGAAATAAGAGTATTATGGGAAATCAGTATCTTCTTTCCAAGAAAGGGTGTTGTGTCTACTGCTACATGCTCATATGGTCAACAAAATATTGTCTTCTGCTAGATAGCAGTCAACAAGCTTTCTTCTGTATGTTTAGTTGAGCTTTGTTTGGTAGAGCTATTGAATATTGCTTTGTCATATTTACTCTGAACATTAATTCCTACAATCTGATGTCAGACTGGGTGAAAGGGATATACAATTTGGAATTCATCATCTGTTAGGCTCTTTGTGTGGATAAAGCATGGCACTTGTTGAGAATAGTCTGTGGATGTTATACAAACAGGATGAGAGAGCCAGTAAAATGCATTTGTTTAGATCTGTTGGTGACTGTAAGAGGTGCTCATCTGAAGGACACAGAACTAGGATTGGAGGAGTTGTATAGATATATGGAGGGTTTGTACAGCTTTGAATGTAAGGTAGCAGCAAAATGTTCTTTGACAACAGTAAGAGGCAGTATAATTTGTGAGCAGAATAGGGATCAAAAGCATTCTATCTGTAATGGATTTGTATGCATGATCTCAAATAAGTTAACATTTTTTATGTAAAATGGGTATCTCTTATAATAGCATAGTTGACTAAATCTGTAGGTAGAAAGCATTTTGCTCCTTATAAAGAGCACATGAGGAAGCTTTCTTCCAAAACAAATTTGACTTGCATGTTTGTAAGTACAGTATTTAAATTTGGAATGGCTGAAAAAAATTGTGAAGTGAATAGCTTCCAGGCTGCTTAAGCAGAAACCAGAGTTTTTTTAATAAGAACGTCTGCTTATTCCTGATTTTTAAAAATAGAAACCTGAGCAGTTTCCTAAAGCACCCCAGCACAGACCCTGATGTACTGACAAGTCACACTCCCTCTGCACAGACTGTCCACATGGCAACTGCAGCGATTCTCTAAGTGCAAAAACTGAAGCTGGGGTTGTGTAACTTACCCTGGGGGAGGAGGGGAACATTCCCGGTGTTGAAGAGAAAGCCATCAAGGCCTGGGTATGTAGACTTGCTGTATGCTATGTAGGCTTCACAAATAATTTTTAGATTATTGGAGAGAATCTGGGTAAACTTGTTGGAGGAGTCAAAACTATGCCTTGGCTACCTCATCATTTGAAATATTGGAGTGATCCACACTTATTTTAGAGCTACCCTTTTTTTTTTTACCTCCCACCTCTACAATTTCATTCTTGTACTGACTTAATTGCTCCAGCTCCTGAGCTCATCTGTTATAGCCACCTCAGGTCTTATCTCCTGTGCTTTGAAGATTAGGTTCAAAATAAAGCCTCTCAGTGTAGCAAAACTGGCATTCAGGATTTGATGTTAAGTGTGGAAGTGTGAAATGGCTCATAGCTCTGTAGTATGGCAAGTGGAAACAGCCTGGTATGGTGCTTTGTGGAGCTGGCACTTTCACATAGCAGGATTTGATTCTAGTAAGTTGAGATTTTATGTATATTATTGACATGCTTCTGATTTCTGTTGTGCTTGTCATCCAAAGTGCAATTACCCAGGCTATGCTGTAACACTGATCTTAAAACATGGGCAGATAGCCAAATTCTACACTTAACAAGCACTTTAAATAGAAAACTACAGCACAATTGACCTGCAGGTACCTTTATAAAGCAAGCTGGTGTTTCTAACTGCCAGATGCTTCTTTGCTTTAATTATGAATGCATTGATAAATGCTGTTGTATACTTAATCACTAAAATAATGTTTTGTCACAGCTTAATGGGATTGCCATGTTGAGTTTCAGGCAGAATATATTCTTGCTCTAGTCTTGTTAATCTTCTGTTAATAGGTACAGTGAAAGGAATACTTGGGGCTTTCTTCAGTGACACTGTCAACCATGGCAAACCACCAAGGTTCACAGTATTAAACCACTGAGATAATTTTATAGTGTTTAAGTATGGTAGTGGTCTGGTAGTGACAGCATGATATTTAACACAAGTTATGAATTGACCCAGTTTATGAGTTAGCTTATTAGTCTATTCTTAATCCCATGTTGCCATGGTTAGACCAATACCAGTATCTGTGCTAACAGATGCAAAGTTAGTACAGTTGCAGCTGTAAATCTGTGTGTAAGTCACAGCAGTGAGAGCCATATAGAAATAAAATTGGGAAGCTGCTCTCAAATGGCTTCAGATGCTGCTGGTAGTTTTAGTGGAAGAACCTAACCAAACCTGGCTTAACTGTTTCTGTTGGTTTATCACCTATTTTATAAAATGTAATTTCTGATAAAATCTCTTGTTGTGGTGCCTTTTTTTTTGGGATCTAACATAGATGGATTGGAAGAAGAGGAGTACTGTGCAGGGTCTTATTTCTCTACTTTTACTGTTATGAAACTCCTATAAACTGTATTGTATCTTCTGAGGACTTAGCTGCTTGCAGAGCTCAGCTGAATTGGGCACCAGGTTTCATGGCTGTCATGGCAGGAGTTTGACAACTTCAGCCTCAATTAAAACATGCTAAGGGTATTATCCACTTATTAATTTCTTTGTCGAAGTTCTTTTTTTTTTTTAAGGAGATACCTGTATGAGCATGTGTTTCAAGGCCTAAGTGAGTTTGATCAGTATTATAACAAATATTGAGTCACTTTCTGCTTCTCTTGGTAACAGACATTAAAACAGAAGATTTAAGTGACAGCATAGGTGTGCGTAAACCTGGTTTGGATGTATATATCTTTGATCACATCTTTCCCTTCATTGCCTCAGTGCTCTGGAATTTAAGCTATTGGGCTTCTTCCAGCTTTTGCAGGAAACCTCATTTCTGTGGATATAACTAAAAAAAAAACATTCCAATGACAGTAACCTAAGATTCTTAAGACAGGTCTCAAAGCCCACTAAAAGTTTAAAAAAAAAAAAAAAAAAAGTTCAAAATTACTGTTTCTGGCAGCTTATTTCCTAGAAGTCATGGTGAATGGAAGGGAAGCCCAGGATAGATGAGCTGAGGTGCTGGTGTTGATTAAATGGTTGTCTTGGCAACTGCAGTCACTTAAATATCTCTAGGAAAACAAAAAGCAAAAGTTAAGATTGAGAAATGGTGATGGGTTGACAGAAGAACCTAGATCAATGAGCAGCTTGAGGTTTGTACAAGGAATTGATTTGACTACAATAGAAAGCTGCTGTTTTCAGTGGTGGGATCCTTGAGTAATGCAACCTTGCTGGTTCTCGTCTTGTAATGATAGTGTGTCTGGCTGCCCTCTTGTTGCATGACGCAAGATCCTTGGGGAGAAATGCTTGCCTCCCAGAGTGTATTCATTCAAAAATATTTTTCTTTCTTTATGGATCATTTAATTCTTTCACTATTGAACAAAAAGCAAACCCCAGAGAAAGACTGTCTGAATAAAACAAGCAGGGTTTGAGCCAATTATTTAACTGTTAACTATGACAGGTATTTCTACAGGCACTGAAGCAGAACACCAGGTGCTCAGAGAAACATTAGAAGATTAAGTGTACACTTTCTGCCTCTCATCTAATAACCAATTTCTGAGCTGCTCTTTATGATGTGACTTGTGAAAAGTCATGATCAAAGCTTCATTCAAATGTAAGTGGAAAACTCATAAGCTACTACTTGCTGCAAAGGGCAGAAGTAGACAAAACTGGAGGTGGTAGGATCAATTTTCTATCACCTTTTTACTAGGAAATATCTAGAAATAGGGACAGTATCTCTGTATATTTTTTTAAACCTGCATGTTTAATAGCTACTTCACTCTACTAGTACTGGTACAAGTTACTAGGCAGGTAATGATGTAACTGTGATGCAGATTCAGCTGGTGCTGTGGCTAATTAATTCAAAGCTTCCATCATATCATCTATTTCTACTTTGTGCTAAATAATGTGGCAAAATCTCTTCTGACTTTGTCTACTAGTAATGTAAGCTAGTGTTATAGTTAATAGTTCATTGGAATTCTGAAGTCTTAGTAAGTTAGACAGAAGTTTTCCTTGGTGAGTGACATTAGCTTCTGCAGTACTGAAATGTTAAAGTAAAAAAAATTACATTCCCAGGTGTAATGCAGATACTGATGGCAGTTTTTTTATTTATTGATAGTTTTTGCTGAAGGACCAATGGCAAAAACTCTTGTTTAGGTTTCCACTGCCTTTCTGGTTTATAAGCTTTTAACCTGTCTCACATCTCCCTCTGACCCTTCAAGGTGTTATTACACTGAAAGTGCTAATCTCAAATACAAGACTTGGGACTTTTTAAGACTTCTGAAACTTTATATGATACTATGATCAACAGATTAAGCTTCATAAATCACCTCTGGAAGTAGTGGTACATTTCCAAATATTTCCTATCATGGGCAAAGAGAATTTAATAAAAAGAATGAGGGAGTATGGGTTGAAACCTGGATCACCTAATGTGAACTGTTTGAATACTGTACTAACAGTGGGCTGCTCTCTTGTTTGGATCTGTTTTGGTTTTTTGGGGGTTTTTATTGGGTTTTTTTTACTTTCTACTTTCACTGTTTTAACAGCTAAAAGTTACAACAAGGCCTGGTACAATCAAAACCACCTTCTTGTCAAAATGAAGCTTGATATAGAGAGCTTTCTAAACTAGGCACATGAGTAGTCTGGGTTTTCTAAAGAGAGCATATGGAAGCTGACACTTCAGCTGGAGATGACTTGGTAGTTATAGCTCCTTTGTCTGAATCCTTCTGCCATTTAATGGGGCTAATGGCTAATTAAAGTGCTCTTTGGATGCAATGAAGGCAGGCTGCTAAAAATATTTGGTTTCTGCAGATCTTTAATTAGTCTATCCAACTTTCATTGAGCCCAAAGCTTGCAGTCCAAGATATAAGCTTAAAGTGGTTAAACTCTTCTAAAATGAATGGTCCTACCACTGGAGAAGGATCTCTAAATGGAGAAGAATCTATATTCTCTAGTTGATCTGCTTTAGGACAGGACAAGGCAAACCTGTTGGAGTGTCTTAAGTTTCAAAGGCAAGATGTGGCTGTGGTTGTGTATTCTATTGCCATGTGTTAGAGGTGGGGCAGTTATCTTCTGTTAATTAGGCCACCTGTTAAAACCAGGTGGGGCAGTTTTCTTTATCTCTTCCACCACCCATCCTCCCTCCAGGGAGATATCTTCTGTTAATAGGCTATTGAGTCTCACTGCATGACTGAAGAAATTACATCATCCCATTGTGAGAGGCTCCGCCCAGGGAGAGGAGCCAAGCATTCCTACCTGGATATAATCTGAGAATTGGAACACCAAAAGCTGCCTTTCCCACTGGATTCCCAGAGGAAAACCAGGCCCATCTACGCCACCACTGGATCTCCAGAGGAAAACTACACCCTTCAACAGGATCACTGCTTCAACAGAACCACATTTGTCACTCCAGGAGGACTGCAGCCACCATTTAAACAGACTGCTACCAACACCCTGACCAACAGGGTGTCAAGTCATATTCTGACTCTGTCAATGTTGTTTTGTATTACTGCATTTTTATTTTTATTTTCTTCCCTAATAAAGAACTGTTATTCCTATTCCCATATCTTTGCCTGAGAGCTCCTTAATTTCAAAATTATAATAATTTGTAGGGAGGGGGTTTACATTTTCCATTTCAGGGGAGGCTCCTGCCTTCCTTAGCAGACTCCTGTCTTTTCAAACCAAGACATGGAGATATTTGGTTTGTTTTGTGTTGGGCTTTTTTTCTCTCTAGCTCCAGGTTGTAACTGGTTACTGAAATCACTAGAATTGCTTACTTAGATGTTTCATTTTAATGGTCTGTGTGTTTCATTCATGTGACACCCTCAAAGCCAGATCACAACAATTCCTGTGACGTTAACGTTTCAATTCTAGTTTAATGTGTTGCAAGCATTTGTAAATATAAAGTTAAG
Organism: Anomalospiza imberbis; assembly: GCF_031753505.1. NCBI lineage: Eukaryota > Metazoa > Chordata > Aves > Passeriformes > Viduidae > Anomalospiza > Anomalospiza imberbis. Next base: position 1,979,195 of record NC_089720.1, on the reverse strand, counting down.
TTTGGTGTGAGATTCCTTTGATCCAAGATAAAAGTAATTTGCAGTTGAACAGGCTCACTTGAGAAGCTTGAACTTGAGCAAGTGAAATCCGGTTTGATTTTGGTTTTTGTAGGCTGATCCTTGGTACAATTTAACTATCAGTTGCTAGAACAGTGGGCATGGTTTCCATTGCTTTATGCTAAGCAAAGCAATTGGAAAGAACAATTTATCTGTGATCTAGTGCCTGAATCATGCCACAAGGCTTGGTACTTTTTAAATCTTTTTATAAACTGTTTTATCCTAGCTAATGTAATTGCAGATGTTTTTACTACCCAGATAATGCCTAATCCCTTTTGAATTCTGCTAAACTGTTGGCCTTAATGTTACTTAGTAATAATTAGCAAAATACAGGTGGTTTGCATATTGTTTAATGCTTGATCAAACCTTTGAAATTTTGTTTGTGGTGACCTGTTAAACTTTTATGTTAGTAGTACTTCCACTGCTAAATGGTGAATGGGAACCTGTTCAGAATGATGCTTGCATCAGCATGATTGCCAGCCCTGAGCTCAAATCTTTTTTAAAGCTTGTCTTCAGAGTTCTTGTGTTGTGTTTCCACTTGACATGACAGGATTTTGAGAATACTTTATAGCCTCCTTCGCAAAGTATGGAATATTTAGTAGGAAGCTTTGCATTCTAAAAGAAAACAAAGCATGTGTCCTTTTTAATGCAAATTTGGGATCCAGCAATCCAGCTCATATTCTGCTTTCAGTTTAACCATGTTGCTCTTACATGTAGCTATGGTAAAGAAGTGTATTGGGTTTGCATGGCATCGTTTGAAGGGGGGGCAGCAGCTACAGGGGTGGCTTCTGTGAGAAGCTGCTGGAAGCTTCCTCCATATCAGGCAGAGCCAATCCCTGGCGGCTCCAAAGACTGATGTGCTGCTGGTCAAGGCTGGGCTGATTAGAAATGGTGGTAAGGCCTCTGTGATAACATATTTAAGAAGAAAGAAAAAAAGTGATTGTGCAATTGTAATTTTAGCCAGAGAAGAGCGGAGTGAGAACATGTGATAGGAAAAACTCTGCGAACACCAGGGCCATTGGAGAAGGAGGGGAGGGAGGTGCTCCAGGCACTGGAGCTGGGATTCCTCTGCAGCCTGTGATGAAGACCATGGTGAAGCAGCTGTTCCCCTACAGCCCATGGAGATCCATGGGGATGCAAAGATCCACCTGCAGCCCTTGGAGGAGCCCCACGCTGGAGCAGGTGGATGCCTGAGAGGAGGCGCTGACGCTGTGGGAGGCTTGTGGAGAGAGGAGCCCCTGCTAGAGCAGCCTGTCCTTGAAGGACTGCACCCTGTGGAAGAGTGACCCACTCTGCAGCAGTTTGCAAATAATTGTTGCCCATAAGATGTACTCACGTTGGAGAAGTTGGCGAAGAACTGTCTCCCATGGGAGGGACCCCACAGTGGAGCAGGGGAATAACTCCTCTCCCTGAGCAACAGGATAAACAACATGTGCTGAACTGACCATAACCCCCATTCCCTGTCTCCCTGTGCCACTGGGGGAGGAGATAGAGCTGGAAAGGTAGGAGGGGTGGGAGGAAGGTGTTTTTAAGGTTTTATTTTACTTCTCATTATCTTGCTTTGATTTTGTTAGCAAAAAATTCAATTCATATCTCTAATCCAAGTCTGTTTTGCCTGTGACGGTATTTGGGGAGTGATCTTTCCTGGTCCTTTTCTGAACTCATCAACCCTTTGTTATATTTTCTCTCCCCTGTACCACTGTGTAGGGGAGTGAGAGAGCAGCTTTGGTGGGTGCTTGGCATCTGGTCAGCATCAACACGAAGGAAGGTTGATGGTGTTCAGAAATTTTGGATGTCTGATCTGGATGTTGTTTAGCTCTGCTAGGATAATGAAAAGGACTTCATTTGGATTTTCATTCCTTGTTCTTCCTTAGGTGCATTTGTTCTAGGCAAGTTTGATTGTTCAAGGTCAACATTCTAATTAAAGTTAAGGAATAATACAGGCTTCTTAAATAATACCTGCTATGCTTTTGTTGCACTATTTTTAGCCCATATAAACTTGTCCTGTAACTCTATCGCAGTTTTGGAGCAGTCTGTGGTAAGCAGGGTGAAGAATTAAAATTGTGCAGAGGTGCCTGAAGTGTCAATAACTTCAGTACAGAAGAGTGATGTTAAGGGCTACCCCACTTAAGTGCTCAGCTTTGTAGTGAGATTTGAAGGGGTTCTACCATTTCTTATTTGGGAACAACTGCCCTCCTCAGCACTTTAGCTTCTGTAAGAAATGTAATATGCGGCTTAGCCAAAAGTACTCGCCAGCCTTGGCTTTATTTCTTGGAGATGGGTTCAGTTCCATCTTCATCTTGAAGAGACTAAACCCATATCTTCTGAGTTTTTTGAAGTTATCAGGCTGTGAGTTTATACTGGGGAATCCTTCATTCCCTTGTTGAAACTTTTGCCTCGTGGGCTCTTGGCTGCATAGTGGGCTAGGGCCAAAACCCAGACAGCAGTAAGGGAATGTGCCTCTGGTAGCTTAAGGTGCTCATCTGGAAGGAGGGCTTGGTCCTGTTTATCAGCTCACTTTACAGCATGAAATATTTATAATCCTGGCAGTTTTTCCTAAGTTTTTGTTCTGAGAAGTATCCTGGTTCTGGCCAGGACAGGGATAATTTTTGCAGTAGCTTGGAGGGGGCATGGCTAAGACACTGAGGTTAATCTATACCACCTCATGTAATTGCCGGAGGTGGGGGGAAAGGGACTCTCACTTCAGAGGAAAGGGGGTTCCTGTTGAGAAAACATGTCAGGGGAGCCATTTGGTATTTATTGTTATGGGCTTTCCATGTGAATCCTTTCTTTTCTTATACCTTTTGTTATTAATATTGTTGCTGTTACTGTTAATTTTCTTTTCTCATTGCTGTTTCAGGTAAATTATTCCTATATCAACCAGTGATCTTTGCCTTTTGTGCCTCCGACTGAGAGAGGGGGAGGGGAAGCAGTGCGTGGTTTTAGCAGGAGTACTAAATTGGAGAATACCTTTCCTAAACCAGGACAGCAGTCAGGCTCCTTTTGTCTTCTGGCTTGGACTTTTGCATTTCTGTTTGGGCAGTGGCTTTTAGAGTAGGACATCCACCCAGAAGGTGGAGGATGCAAGTTAAAGTGCCTTTGGACCGAATGTTCCGGTGCCAGCTGACTGAATAAGACATCCCACTTCAGTTTTTTTGAGGAAAATAAGACAATTATCTGAACTAAATGAGTAGTAAAGGTGGTTATGTACAGGATTTCAGGCTCTTGAGTCAACCTTGTACAGACACCTGCTTGTAACCTTGAGTTCAGTGTTCTGGATATGTCTACATTTTCTTCCTTGTCACTTCTCTTGGGCAGCTTACCAAGCATTGCTGAGAAGATATATATGTGGAATTCTGGGTTTAGACCTGGAGTATCTCAGGGTGGGGTCCCTAGGTCAGTACTGGCTCCTGAGATGCACTTCACAAGCATCAGAGTTGTAATGCTCATCCATGCAATGGTTATTGGGTCACTCCTGTTCTACCAGTATCCAGAAAATCAAAGGAAGAACTATTTGTAATTAAGTTTCTTCCAGAGAGCACAGGATCATTTTTACCTGGGTAAACGCCTGTTCTTATCTTTTAGGAGGACACTTCTGTTACATATAGGATAAGGAGGTAGTCTCAACCAGATCCTCTTCTGTGCTATGTGTTTATGGGGGAAATATGTGAGAAAATCCTTCTCTGTAAAAGGATGACTTTAAAACCCATGCTTATAAACACTTTATCATTGGCTGAGGTGTTTTTTTTGGGATTCTTTTTTGCATATTAAGTTTTTCTGGTGAAATTTTCTCATTAGTTTGCTGTAGTCAATTCTCTCTTTGATGAAGCTGTGATTTTAAAGACACCATTTCACATTGGAAGCAACTTTAATGTCCTATGATACAAGAATGTCACATCAGTCAGTGTTTAATTTGCAAATTGAAAATCTTGCTAATGTGGCTTTTTGTGTTAAACTACTAAACTGTAAGAATAATGAACTAGTGATACACACTTCCATGATCATTAATCTGATATTGCACTAGCTGTGTTTAAAGCTAACCATTCACAATAAAAAAAGTAGATGAGCAATGTGTTACCTTATTAGATATGCTGCCTTTAATGTTTATTTTGGAGATTAGAGCAGAAGCATTAAAAAACCCTCTACAATACAGGCTGCAGTGCCCAGTGCGGAAGTGATTGTACAGTTAATGTGAGTTCCACAGTACATATGGCTTAGTGCACAGTATGGGTTACCCTACTTTGAATTTGCTGAGGAATATTTTTTTCCCTACTGACAGAAGAATGACAGCATTTTAGTCCTGATGGCTGCAGCCAGTAAAATAGCCCTATGTGAAGTATGAAATCTGGTGTCAACAGGCATGCTATCCTGAAAGACTGGACAAGCCCTTTGTGTTTGCTGCATGTCATTGCTTGGATACTTCTAAGATCATTTGTCCAGCATCTGACTCCTTGATTTTTCCCTCTAAGATTGGGACTGTTGAGCCTGAAATGCTGTACCACTTGCTGTTAATATGGGCTATAAACAGCCACTGTATTCAACCTTTGTATCTCTGCAGGTTTTCTATCTTGAAAAGATGATGTGACTTTGCTGAGCAACACTAAGCATTAGATAATTATGTAGATGTAATGTCCTGGGGTGACTGTTTTACACCTTTAAGACTGGTTCCAAGAGTGAAGGGGGGGGGGGGGGGGAGAAGAAGCACGGAGTTTGTTATCAGAAACTGCACTTGCTCCCCCACATCCTGCTCCTGGACTGTGTTGTCTGCAGCACGGACAGATGGTGGGAGAGAGCTCTCCTTTTAGTTAGTTTTTAGCTAGCTGAGGCAGAGAAGTTCCCTGGACTGTGGTTTTTCTTTTTCTTTGGACCTGTTTAAGCATGCTCTGGACTGAACACCCAGAAGAGCACTGGCAGCTTGCACCTGTGGCCCACTGGGCCAGGCCTGGGCTGTGGCACTTCCATCACCGGAGGGACTGATAACAAACTGACTAAGCTGAGCTAGAGCCCATGAAGGGGACTTTCTGAGTTTGTCATCTCTTCAGAGCGGCAAGAGGTTTTATTGTTTAATATTGTTCATTTTCTGTGCTGGTGAATGCTTTGCCTGTTAAATAAGCAGGTTTTTTCCACTTTTCTCCAAGGAAATCTTTTCCCAAACCAGTTGCGGGAGGGGCTGCTTGAATCTGCTTTCTAGAGGAACCCCTTTGGAGGTTTTCTCCCAAATTTGCCTAAACCAGGACAATGTACTCCAGAGATTTGTTTTGAGATAAACACTTTGAAGCCATAAAATGTACTGGATCTGTAGCAAAGCTGACAGCATATTTGCTTTTAGCACAAGAGCCATCTTGCCAGCTAGAGAAAATACTACTTCCTATAAAACCCAAATGGACTGAAATGGTTTTGGTTGACTGCTTTTGGGGGGGTGTGGGTGTGGCTTGTTGTTTGTTATTTTTAAAGCACCTGAAACTGACTCTGACTAGTGTTCTTGTGTTAATTTCATCATTTGATTCTTCCTTTTTCTGTGATCACACATGGATGATTTGAATGATGTTCTATTGGGAAGAGGCCAACTGAAAATACTTGAGCAGCATACAATCTACTCAAATGAGACTAATCTCATGGAGAGGACATGAGGAAGTGGGATGGAAAAACCACCTCTGCCCTAGGAGCCATGGGTATGTGAGTTGAGAGGAAGAACAACCACCATGGGAAATTCTTCAAGGATAAATGCTGCTCCAGTTTCCAGTGGGCAGGTCCTCAGACAGAATGGAAGGTGCTGATGTTACTTCAAATCCTCTTGAAGGGACCTGCAGTTCATCATACTTACAACAAGTGAGCAATGAATACCATGACCAGAACTAGAGGGGCCAGCCAGGTGTAGGAAAGGGACAGTCGGATCTATTAGACTGTGTGGATCTGATGGCCTGGCACATCAGACCAACAGGAGTATAAGGCTTTAGTTTACACCAGTGCACAATGTACTCTGATGCCATCAAGATATAGTGGGGCAAAACCCATCTCTATTTCTGGAGTGGCCGGAGGATTCCAACAGCTGACTGTACTGGAAGCTGAACTGAGCCTGGCTGAGAATGAATGGCAAAAAACACCTCTTTGTGACTGGCCCAGAGGCCCCGTGTATCCTTGGCATAGATTACCTCAGGACAGGGTATTTCAAGGGCCCAAAAGGGCATTGTTGGGCTTTTGGGACAGTTGCTGTGGAGACACATGATATTAGGCAGCTGAATACCTTTCCTGGTCTCTCAGAGGACCCTTCTGCTGTGGGACTGCTGAGGGTCTCTTATGAACAGGTACCGATCACTACCACAACTGTGCACTGTTTACAATACTACACCAGCCAGGATTGTGACCCCCATCCATGAGATGATTTGTGAACTGGATAGCCAGGGACTGATCAACAGGACCCACTCACCCTTTAATAGCCCCATATGTCCAGTGCGTAAGTCCAAGGGAGAGTGGAGGCTTACAGTGGATTATCATGGCCTGAATGAAGTCACACAACCACTGAGTGCTGCTGTGCCAGACATACTGGAACTTCAGTATGAACTGGAGTCCAAGGCAGCAAAGTGGTGCTGCTATCAATATTGACAATGTGTTTTTCTGCATTCCTTTAGCAGCAGAGTGCAGGCCAAAGTTTGCCTTCACCTGGAAGGACATCCAGTACACCTGGAACCGCCTGCCCCAGGGATGGGAACACACCCCCTTGATTTGCTGTGGACTGATCCAGCCTGCACTGGAAAAGGGTGAGACTCCAGAACACTTGCAATACACTGATGACATCATAATTTGGGGCAACACAGCAGAGGAAGTTTTTGAGAAAGGGGGGAAGATAATAGAGATCCTCCTGAAGGCTGGTTTTGCCATAAAACCAGGTCAAGGGACCTGCTCCGGAGATCTAGATTTTAGGAGTAAAGTGGCAAGATAGCTGTTGTAAGATTCCTATGGACATGGTCAATAAAATAGCAGCTATGTCCCCACCAACCAGCAAGAAGGAAACTCAGGCTTTCCTAGGCGCTATGGGATTTTGGAGGATGCATATTCCAGATTACAGTCATATTAATTGCAAACTTTCTCTATCACATCACCTGAAAGAAGAATGATTTCAAGTGGGGTCCTGAACAAGAACAAGGTTTTGAATAAAGTAAACAGGAGATAGTTCATGCCGTAGCCCTTGGGCCAGTCAGGACAGAACAAGATATGAAAAATGTGCTCTATACTGCAGCCAGGGAAAATGGTTCTTTCTGGAGTCTCTGGCAAAAGTATCTGGGGAGACTCAAGGACAGCCCCTGGGGTTCTGGAGTCGAGGATACAAATGATCCGAGGCCTTTTACACCCCAGCTGAAAAAGAGATACTGGCATGCTATGAAGGGATTCAAGCTGCTTCAGAAATGGTTGACAGTGAAGCACTGCTCCTCCTGGTACCCCGACTGCCAGTGCTGGGCTGGATGTTCAAAGGGAAAGTCCCTTCCACACAACATTCCACTGATGCTGTGTGGAGTAAGTTGATTGTTCTGATCACACAGCAAGCTCCAATAGAAAACTCCTGTTCCTCAGGGATCTTGGAAGTCATTTGGAACTAGCCCAGAGCTGAAAGTTTCAGACTATCATCAGAAGAGGAGGAGGATAAGGTGACACATATTGAGGTGACCCCACCATAAAATCAGCTACCTGAAAATGAAAAGCAACATGATCTTTTTGCTGAAGGTTTCTGCTCCATCATAGGGATGCATTAAAAAATGGAAAGCTGCTGTATGGAGTCCTACGTGGTGCATCACACAAGCTATTGAGAGACAAGGTGGATCAAGTCAGGTTGCAGAGCTGAAAGACATCCAGCTGACCTTAGGTATTGCTGAATGTGAAAAGTGGCCAGCACTCTACCTCTACATTGACTCATGGATGGTAGCAAATGCTCTGTGGGGGTGGCTGGACTGATGGAAAAAGACTAATTGGCAGCACAGAGGGAAACTCATCTGGTCTGCTGAATTGTGGCAACACCATTGCCTGGGTAGAGAAGTTGACTGTAAAAGTCCCTCATGTAGATGCCCATATACTCAGGAGTCAGGCTACTGAAGAAGATGGCAACAATGGTCAGGGAGATCAAGCTGTCAGGATTGAAGTGGATCTGGACTGGTGTCTTGGTTTGAAAAGACAGGAGTCTGCTAAGGAAGGCAGGAGCCTCCCCTGAAATGGAAAATGTAAACCCCCTCCCTACAAATTATTATAATTTTGAAATTAAGGAGCTCTCAGGCAAAGATATGGGAATAGGAATAACAGTTCTTTATTAGGGAAGAAAATAAAAATAAAAATGCAGTAATACAAAACAACATTGACAGAGTCAGAATATGACTTGACACCCTGTTGGTCAGGGTGTTGGTAGCAGTCTGTTTAAATGGTGGCTGCAGTCCTCCTGGAGTGACAAATGTGGTTCTGTTGAAGCAGTGATCCTGTTGAAGGGTGTAGTTTTCCTCTGGAGATCCAGTGGTGGTGTAGATGGGCCTGGTCTTCCTCTGGGAATCCAGTGGGAAAGGCAGCTTTTGGTGTTCCAATTCTCAGATTATATCCAGGTAGGAATGCTTGGCTCCTCTCCCTGGGCGGAGCCTCTCACAATGGGATGATGTAATTTCTTCAGTCATGCAGTGAGACTCAATAGCCTATTAACAGAAGATATCTCCCTGGAGGGAGGATGGGTGGTGGAAGAGATAAAGAAAACTGCCCCACCTGGTTTTAACAGGTGGCCTAATTAACAGAAGATAACTGCCCCACCTCTAACACATGGCAATAGAATACACAACCACAGCCACATCTTGCCTTTGCAATTTAATACATGCTCCTACAACCTATGGAACGTACAATTGGGGACAGTAAATAATGAGTCTCTATGTATGCCAGAATGCCCCCTTCCCTTGATGAGATGTGTCATGGTTTAAAAGACAAATGTCTGCCAAGGGAGGCAAGAACCTTTCTGGAATGGAGAGAAGACCCCTCCCTCCAAATTATTATAACTTTGAAAAATCAGGGCTTCCTAGCAAAAATGTTAGAAAAGGAACAACAATTCTTTACTTTTATATATATATATATATATATATATATATATATATATCAGGACAGAACAATCAACAAAACAATAACAAAAGTTTCCCACCCGCTAAGCACTATTTTTCCATTTTGGTATAGTTATGACCACAGCTGGCAGGGAATGCTGGCAGCTCTGGCAAGGCAAAGGGTGCAGTAGCTCACTCACAGCCAGCAGCAGGGGGCGCTCTGATGCAAGCTCATAATTTCTCCAGGGGGTAATGGTAGCCCAGATGAAAAGAAGGGAGTGATTCCACTGAGCACTCACACAAGCAGCGACCAGTCTTGGCAGTGCCAACAGCAGCAGGCACAATTTGGGGAAAGTAGGCAGGGCTTGATTGGGGTGCTGAGTTAGTGTGCAGAAAGAGATCCGGCAGAGACTTCCCCGACTCCAGGTGGCACCCCACACAACGGCTCTGGATTCCCGAGCAGAAGGGAAGAAGGACCCACCTCCCAGCCAAGTCTTGGGTCAGCCCCACCACCTCTCATGGCATTACTCCACAATTCCACCAAAAAAAAATCCCACTTGGGAGAGCCCACGCCCCAGCTAAAACTTCCCAGCCCCAAAATTACTCCATTGGAATGCCAGAGCCATTGGCCACTTCCCCTTGGGTCTTAACTGCTGACTATTCACCCAGAAAAGCCACTGTCTCCCCCTTCTAGCATCTCCCTGATAACAATGGGAAGAAATTCACTGAAAACCCTGAACTCACCACAAGATGAGATATGTTATGTAAATTAAATGCACAAGTAATCTTTTTTGAGAATTCCATGCAGTTCCACATTCCACCTGAGACAGCATGGAAAACTCAGTTTTGCCTGCTAATGAGCAAGCCATTGGAAGAAATCAGAAAACATTCCAGGTGCTGTTTCAAGTGTGGTGATTCCACTGGTATGGGCTTCAGAAAAAACGGGTAAAAGTGACTCCAAGTAAGATAAAATTGAAACCAGGAGCTAGACCAGTAAGAGTGAATTGATATCCTATAAGAATAGAAGCATAAAAAGGTTTGGAACCATCACTGGATCTCTCCAAGCCAACTGGTAAAAACCAAGCTATGCTAATGGAACAGGGAGATGTAAAGGCTCTTGCTCTTCAGTAGGTAGCAAAGTGGCTGGATTTAAAATTGATGTCACACACATGGCTACAGCATGGCCATCTGCATACCATAGAGCCGGTATATGCAAGTTGACCAGATTTAAGGGATGAATCTTTACATAATCTGGATAAAAAACTCTATATTGATGGCAGTAGCTTTGTGCAAAATGGAGTAAGAAGGGCAGGATATGCAATAGTGACATTAAGGGAGGAAATAGAAGTGAAACCTTTGCCTCTGAATACCTTGGCCCAAAAGCCCAAGATTATTGCACTCACTAGAGCCCTCAAGATTGGAAAAGAGCAGAGGATCGATATATTTACTGATTCGAAATATGCCTTTGAGGTAGTATATGCTTATGGGGCTATATGGAAAAAATAAAGACTATTGAATTCTTAGGGAAGTGGTATAAAGTACAGGCAGGAAATTTTGAAGCTTCTGTAGGCAGTACTGGAAGTGGCTATAATGCACATCAAAAAGGACAGAGCAAAGTGATTCAGGGAAATAGAAAAACAGACTTAGTGGCAAAACATGCAGTGAATCAAAACCAAATAACTGGAGCTTTAATACCCGAAAAAAGAATGGAGATGAAACCCCCTGAATATTCAGAAAAGGAAGCTCAATTAGTGGGACTAAAGTGCACCAAAAATACAGAAGGATGGTGTGTGACTCCAAACCAACAGATTTTAACTAATGTTAAAATGATGGAGCCACTGCTCAAGAAGTTATATGAAGAGACCCATATGGGAGCAGGTACTATGATTAATAGTATCAGAAGACATGCTGTAGGATCAAAAGTGCAACTCCCTGGGGATATAATGACAAAATGTTCTGACTGCTGTGTAAATAATCCTAAAATCCAAAGAAATCCCCCAGTGGAAGAGGTAAAAAGAGGAATAGCTCTTGGGGAGTATTGGCACATAGTTACTGAGTTACAAAAAATATTATAAATAACACTATAAATTTTAACATTATGAAATTATAATATTATAAATATCTCTTTGTTTTAGTGAATACCTTTGCAGGATGGCCAGAGGCTTTCCCATGTTGTAACAATTGAGATAGGGAAGTTGTTGGTCTTACTAAAGGAAATAATCCCTCAGTTTAGGATCCCTAAAGGCCTATCCTTAGATAATTGACTTCATTTTGTTTCAGAGGTAGTTCAGGGAGTATCAAAATTTCTCCAAATGAAATGGGATTCACACACTGCTTGGACACTGCAATCAAGTGGGAAGATAGAATGAATCATTCTCGAGGCAAATCACAAAATTATGTCAGGAAACACAGCTTAAATGGGTAGAGGTTTTACTTTTTGTGTTGATGAAAATAAGGATAACTCCATGGGTTAGGGAGGAGTAAGTCCATTTGTAGTATTATATGGAAAACTATCTTGTTAGTGATATGGGAAATCAAACTGTCCAAATGCACTTAAAAGGGGAGAAATTGGTGAGAAATTATTTCTTGTCTCTTTCTTGGGTATTATCCTCCCCACACAGGTATTAACCAGTGAACTTTGCTTCCTCTGAACTCTCTGGTGCATGATTTCAAACCTGGAGACTCGGTCTATATTTGAACTTGGAAGGATGAATCATTAAAAGAAAAGTGGAAACGACCCCATTTGCTACTCCTAAATACCTACACAGCAGTAAAGGTTGAATGAATTAACTCTTGGATTTACTGTTCCAGAGTAAAGAAAGCTGCTTTGGATCACAGTGGACATCAACACATTGGGGCAATGGAAAACAAAACTACACAAAGAACCTTAATTAATTGTACCTGGGAATCTGAATCCCCTTGAATTAGACTGTTTTTAAGGACTATTGTCATTGCTTTTGTGTATTAGTGATATTGTTACCTATAGTTATAGTGGTAATCTATAAAAATACTAATTTGCTTAAGCCTGGAAATAATAATGACATATGCTATAAGGAAAGTAAAAGTATTACATGAAGTACAAAGGGATAGCACATCCTTAGGTATTGCTGAAGTATGGGAGTGGCTTACATTTTTGTTACCACACTTGGGGAATTGATTTAGGAGAATAATAGGACTTATTGCCATAGTGGTGCTAACTGCTGATGAAGTCAAAGAGGAATTTTACTTAAACTTTGTGCTAACCTTTAGTCATTAGCATAGTAAAATACCTGCCCATAGCCTATAATTGCCCTTTACATAAACCCCTTCACATGTTATCATATAACATGCTTGGTTAAACACTTGTGTACTGTATCTTTAAATGGAGTTCAAGGAAAATACAGCCAATGACTACAGCTTTAGATTGTGGGTATGGGGGAAATGTTAATCTTTCACTGTTTGTAGTGTATAAAAGCAGGTTGCTGGCATACCGAGGGTGTGCTGGCTTTGTGGATTCACCACCTAGCACCCATCTCTGCACAGACATGAAGTAACTGTCTGGATTAGCTTCTTGCATATGGGGTAGAGCCCATATTTGGGACAACAACTTGAACTTTGTAACACATTGAAAAATAATGTTGGACTAATTATGACTTTCTGAAAGCATCCTTTGAGAAGAATTCAAGAGTCTAAATGCTGACTTCTGGAGTGTGGGTAGTTGGTTTGGTATCTTCTCTGTACAAACAGATAAAGGCTTCAAGGCTATTGTAGCGAGCCCGGGTCTCCAGGACGGTTTGGATGGATGAGAGATCTCTGAAGTCAGGTCTTAAAAAATGTGGTTTATTAAAAGGGGGAAAGGCCCTGCTTGGAGTTGCCAGGCGCAACTCGTGGCAGGCCCAGGGGGAGAGGGAGAGGAAGAGAGAGGGAGCGAGGGTTCCAGATGAGGGTCCCAGGGGAAGGTCCAAGAGAGCGTCCGGTCCCTCGGGCACACCTTATCAGGGGGCTTCAAGGTGGGCTGAAACAGGACTTGGGCCAATGGGGTCACAGATACCTGATACTTCAGGGGAGGGTTACAGGTGTGGGATGAACCATACATTGGGGGGTGAGACAGAGCATTCCATCTGACCCTTGGACCTATCTGCAGGTAAAGGGCATTGTTTAATCAGAAAGGGGGATTGCTTTCAGCCTGGCTATATTATTGTTTTCTAGTTATTCAGTAGTCAAGGTTTGTTATTTCAAATCTAGTTCTCATCTCAATGTCTGTATTTTCCAAATCTTTTGCCAGGCAATCATATTTATAAGGTTTTCCTATTTCATCTTCCCCAACAGCTATGAACTGGCAGACTAAAATGGCACACATGGTATCTGAAATAAATTTGGATTTTAACCTAAAAGAGTCTATGTAGACTATTTTATGATTGTAATGACCTAATAGTTCAGTTAGGACATAAAAATTACAAACGAAATATTACCATGTAGAAAACATTCCAAACAATGTGCTTACATTTTAGGGAAAGTCTAAATGTGTTTAATGAAGTTAAGGAGGCTTTCTTGAGTTACATGACCAAGGGGTCAACAGGGCCAGTTCTGAGGAAAGAAACAGAGTGACCATCTAGCTTGGGATACCCTGGCATCATGTGCTCACTTACTTCATTGTGCTACTCTGTGCAAGTGAGCTAGGTTTTATACTGCTGTCTCTGCAAATATGTAGCCTGACCTAGCTAAAACATTTCTGAGATGGGAGTGTCCTGACTCCCCAGACAAACTGTGCTTTTGCATGTGCAGTTCATGCTTAAGATCCTATAGGAGACCTGCTGCTCTCCTTTGTAGATGCTACTTAGTAGTTGTAGAAATGCTGGTTATTAGGGTGGGATTGCAAGCATTTCTGCCATAGTACACAACTTGAATCTCAAGTAACTGCAGCTGGTTTCCTGGGATACCGGAGCAGAAGCCATGAATAGTTTAGATGTTGTTCTCCTTTTGCTCTTGGACTCACAGACTAGCTTGTCAATGCTGTCTAATTAACTTACATTGCAGGTTTGTTTAAAGTGTACAATATTTGGAATGGATTAGCAAAATCAATATGATGTAACTTATTTTGTAGCACATGAAGTTGAAAACTGGTAATGCGGTCAAAGGCAGACATCATGATGTGCTCTGGTTTTTATGGTAGATGCAGGACACCTGAATAACTTCAGACTTAACTGTATGAAGTTCAACAAAGGCAAGTGCAACAAAGTCCTGCACCTGGGGAAGAATAACCCCATGCATTAGCACAGGCTGGGGGCCGACCTGCTGAAAAGCAGTCCTGCAGAGAAGGATCTGGGCATCCTGGTGGATGACAGGATGTCCATGAGCCAGCAGTGTGTCCCTGTGGCCAAGAAGGCCAATGGGATTCTGGGGTGCATTGGAAAGAGCGTTGCCAGCAGGTCAAGGGAGGTGCTCCTGTGTTCGGCTGCAGTGCCAGCTGCAGACTGAGCTCTGGGTGGTGGGAGCCCGAGGCAAGAGGCTGTGAACTGTCAACCCTTTGCATAACAAAGGACATGGGGACTTGTGGCTCAGCCAGGTGACTTGACACTCAGGGACTGAGCAGGAGCAGATAACCCCAGACTATCACACACTTAGACTTTGAGGGTACAAAAGCCTTGGTTGGGGATCCTTGCTCAAAGGCACCAGCTTGGGCTGTTTCCGTGTTACTGCACGGTGAATAAATTGCTTTATGGAACAAGACATCTGAGACTGCTATGGGAAACCTGGGGTGGAGCTGGTAAGGAAACTGGGTCTGACTGTGTGTGAGTGGGGTGTGTAGGGAGTCAGGTGGGGTACCTGTCAGCTCACTGGAGCCACCCGTTGTGAAGGGGCATTGGTCCCAGCAGTTAAAGGCTCTGGCATTGGGAGTGACTGCCAAAGTGTCTCATGAATGGTCAGATTGGGAAATTTCCTTAACAATCTTGCCCCTCTACTCAGCCCTGGTGAGGCACATCTGGAGTACTGTGTCCAGTCCTGGGCTCCTCAGTACAAGAGAGACATGGAGCTCCTGGAGCTGATCCACTGGAGGTTACAGAGATGATGAGGGGACTGGAGCATCTCTCTTATGAGGAAAGGCTGAGGGAGTTTGGCCTGTTCAGCCTTGAGAAGAGATGACTAAGAGGGGACCTCATCAATGTCTGTCAGTATTTTCAAGAAGGGGTCAGAGGATGGACCAGGCTCTGCTCTGTGGTGCCAAGCAATGGGGCAAGAGGCAACAGGCAGAAACTGATGCACAGGAAGTTCCACCTGAATATGAAGAAGAACCTCTTTACTTGCTGGGTGACTGAGCACTGGAACAGGCTGCTCAAAGAGGTTATGGAGTCTCCCTCACTGGAGATTTTCAAGAACTGTCTGGACACAATCCTGTGCCATGTGCTTTGGGATGACTTTGCTTGGGCAGGGAGGTTGGACCAGATGACCCACTGTGGTCTATTCTGACCTTACCTATTCTGTGACATCTACTTGTATAACTCCTGAGTATCCTGTTAGGAAGGTTAAGGATTCATCACAATGCTGTATACTAGTGTCAATATCATCAGTCTTAAAATGAGACACAGGATAATTTGTCAGGTACTCTGATTTTTGTTTGATACCCAGATGAGTTGCATGCTGTTTTTTAATACTGATGCTGAAATGGAATAACCTCTGACCTGAGCACTTCAAATGTTGTGAATATTAAATGGCCTCTTGAAAAAAAAGTGATTCTTGTATTTTTGTTTAGAGCTTCTCTTTTCACATAGTGAATACTTAACAGTAACCTTCAGAACAAAACTTGCATACTTTCAGTAACAGGAATTCTCTTGATGTTTGTCGTGGTGATTGGAGTGGTGGATGGGACAAGTTTTCTAAACTTCAAAGCATAGCATGCTAATTGGGAACGGTGTTGAGTATCTTGAATTGCAGACTGATTGAGACAAATACTCCTAAAACCTAATTTGGTTTGAATGCATATATCTAATGTTCATGATGATGATAATAAACTAGAAGTTAATATACTTTAGAGTCCTTCAGTAATGGTGTGGCTAAGAGATTAGAAGACCAAGCATCAAGAAGTCTGTAGGGTACCCTGTGGATTCCCTCAGTCGAGGTTTAGGTTCGTGCCTGGTGTGCAAGAGACAATGAGCACAGAGTTGTTTAATAAGAAATGACACAGAGTTGGTCAGAAGGCTAAGTGGCATAAGCACCATGACTTTACTGAAACAGCTTCTTTTATACACTGGTCCAATAGAGGTGGACCTGATTGGTCATTTAATCAATACATTTCACCTGATTGGCTAATTAACAAGACACCCATTTGTAAACAATCTTATGAGAATAACAGGAAAACAGATATTAGAAAAACACCACCTGCAGGTTGTTTTTAATAATTAGCTATCATTGTTTATCTCCAGCTCCCTAAAGTCTCCCAGGGCAATTCTGGGAAAACTTATCTAGCTTTCTTTCCCTCTGACCAGGCTGTCACATCCACAGAGTTGAGATTCACCTTCTAACCTTTAATGCGGTTCTATGCAGAAAGGAGTGCTAGGTGATAGTTTGCAAAGCTAGCACACCTCTTTGGAGAGTTTGCAGGCATTTATACAAGATAAAACAAAGAAGTTGCATAAAACTTGTTCATTGGTCAGCTTAGCCAACTCATTTCTGTACATGCTCCGATTAGTGACTAGTACAATATATAAGGTTGGTGTGACATTAGTATACAAGGTCCCTTCACAGAGGTGTGATTTTTTTACCATGCTAATTAGTATTAGGTTACCTTTTGTGCAACCTTATCCCTTTCTGTCACAATAAGCAGACGGGACTCAGTTTCTTCATCTAGAAAAGCCAAATATTTATTGCATAGCTCATATTTTTATAGGATTATCAGAAGGCACCGTGTTAGATACAATTGGTTAACAATACACTGACACTCAGTTTATTGGTCAGTAAATGGCATTTTGCATATCCATCAAATGTCTCTATTGTTAGATTGTTTACATATTATCTTCACTGATTCTCATGGGATAGATTTATTGTTTTTGCAGGTGCAAACGGTTCTCTTACCAGAATGGATTGTTGTGTTAACTGACTTTCATTTCTTTGATTTTTTCACATGGGAACTTAGAAACTAGCTGCTCCCTTAGCCAGAGTAGCAGGGCCTAAACCATATTTTCACATGGCCTTTCCCTTGCAAAGTATCACCCATATGCAACACCTTTCTTCCCCATCCCCCTGGTCCAGAGGTGATTCATCTTTGTTGACATTAGCATATTCTTGTCATTCTGCTGTTATCATAGAATATCCTGAATTGGAAGGATCATCAAAGTTCAACTCCTGGCCCTGCACAGGACAACCCCAAGAATTCCACCCTGTGCCTGAGAGCATTTTCCAAACCCTTCTTGAACTCTGTCAGGCTTGGAGTTGTGACCCCATCCTGGGGAGCCTGCTCCAGTGCCTAACCACCCTCTGCGTGAAGAACCTTTTCCTAATATCCAACCTAAACCTCCCGACACAGCTTCATGCTATTCTCTAGGATCCTGTCACTGGTCACCAGAGAGAAGAGATTGGTGCCTGCCCCTCCGCTTCCCCTCATGAGGAAGTTGTAGACTGTGATGAGGTATCTCCTCAGTCTCCTCCATGCTAAACAAGCCAAGTGACCTCAGCCATTCCTCATGTGCCTTCCCCTCTAGACCCTTCACCATCTTCGTAGCCCTCCTTTGGATGTTCTCTAATAGCCTTATATCTTTCTTATTGGGGTGACCAAAAGTACCCTCAGGACTCAAGGTGAGGCTTTCCCAGTGCAGAGTAGAGTGGGACAATCACCTCTCTTGACTGGCTGGTGTTGCTTTGCCTGATGCCCCCCAGGACACAGTTGGCCCTCCTGGCTGCCAGGGCACTGCTGACTCATATTCAACTTAGCATCAACCAAGACTCCCAGGTCCCTTTCTGCATTGCTGCTCTCCAGCTTCTCATTCCCCAGTCTGTCTGTACATCCAGGGTTGCCCTGTCCCAGGTGCAGAATCCAGCACTCACCCTTGTTAAGCTTAATATGATTGGTGATTGTCCAGCCTTCTCATTTGTCGAGGTCTCTCTGCAGGGCCTTCCTGCCTTCAAGGGAATCAACAGCTCCTCCCAATTTAATGTTGTTGGCAAAGTTACTTGGTATACCTTTGAATCCTGTGTCCAAGTCATTTATGAAGATGTTGAAGAGAACTGGCCCTAAGATGGAGTCCTGCAGAACCCCACTAGTGACAGGTCACTAACCTGTCACCCCTTTCACTCTAACCCTTTGTACTTGACCTGTCAGCCAGTTGCTCACTCACTGCATGACAGTTATCTAGCACACAGTTGGATAAACATATCATTTTGTCCATAAGGATCCTGTGAGGGACAGTGTGGCAGCAGCTCTCTGGCCACAGAGAGCAACACAACTTTCCCAGGCCTTTCTGGGAAAGGCTGTGAGAAGATCAGAGAAAAGAATGAGAAACAATTCTTATCTTCACTTGCTGCACCTGTTATTGTGAACATGTGGAATGTGTTATGGAGATTTGTTTACCAAAGGGTGGTTTCTTAATTGGCCAATGGTGATGGTGTTTGGATTGGTGGACCAATTAGGTCCAGATGTATCGTAAATGTCTATAAAAGCAATGGGTTTCTTAATAATGAAATATAGAATAATATAATAGAGATTGATCAGCCTTCTGTGAATCATCGAGTCAATGCTAATTATTACCCAGCTGGGGGCCCATTGTGATGACAGGATAGTATCAAAACTTTTACTGAAATCCAAAAAGATCACAACTGGCTTTGCGTGGTCAACTAAGTGGTTTACCTTGTTATAAAAGGAAATTAAATTTGTCAAGCAGGGTTTTCCCCTCATGAATCTGTGGTGGCTGTGACCAATGACTGTGTTGTCCTTCAAGTGTTTTTCAATAACTTCCAGAATAATCTTCTCTATTACTTTACCAGGCACTGAAGTGAGACTGACAGGCCTACAGTTTTCAAGGTCATCCTTCTTACCCATCTTGAAAACAGGGACAATGTTTGCCAGCTTCCAGTCAGCTGGGACCTCTCCTCTTACCTTGCTGTGATTCTCCACCTTGAGGACCACACTGTTTGAGAGGTGGAAATCCTTGTTGAGCAATGTTTTTTCATTTCCTCCAATTTTAAATTTGACTTGAAACAAAAGCACATATAATTAATGTTGTAGATATGTGGATTCTGCTACTTCCTGGGATAGTAAGGGCTTTAATTTTTCCCTTCCTAAATTCACAACAGTGGTAAGTGTACTGTCTTGCTTTCCAGCAGGTTTCAGAAAGCACCAACTTCTGCTGATCTAATTGATGCCAAAGATTATAATTATGTTTCTAAAAAGCTCAGTAGGCAGTCCTATTAAAGCAGATGATCAGGACTGTGCTAGTAAGTGGGTGCAAAGTGGGAATGAAAAGGAATTCTCTTATCTTTGTATGATTGCTTAGCTATTGCTATGCAAGGGAGGAGAGCTCTTCTGTTACTGTAAAGCATCTTTGTAGTAAGGAGATGTTTGTATTAAAATATAAGCATTGCATCTTGATGTGTTCAAATGCACTAAAGTGTTTTTTTAAAAAAGTGGGAGATTGCATTTTTATTTTTGTACTTCCAAAAAATTTTCCATTTATACGACCATTGTGAAGATTTTCTTTAAAATTAACAAGTTTAAGATGGTATTGCTTGTGTGAACTTTAAAATGAATGCTAGTGATGTTCCTTGTCCATGGGTTTGGTGTATTAGAAAAGATGCTGCCATTTCATTGAACCACTTGTCCTTTAAAGTCTGATAGAGTTGTTGAGTTTGAGGTGTTTGGCATTTTAAAAAAACCCAAACTTGTTTGCCTTGTCCTTCAAGTAGCATAGTGTAAACTGTTTCCAGTGGGACAGTTAAAGGCCAAGTAGTTTTGGATATATGCTGAATAATTCTGTATTGCACCAGAATGAACAATGTTAGAAATAAATCAGTATAATGCTGAGCAAGCAGGATAAATTTTTAGGGTCAGATGTGCAGAGGTCTTTAGAGAGTTCAACTGCTGTTGGTATAAAACTGTTTGCATGTGCAATGCAGAAAATTATTGTGGTGGCATAGCCAAATTCCCTGGATGTTAATCCTTTTTTGTAATGGGTGTGTAAATGTATTTTGCACTTACAACACAAAATCCTGCCTTGGTGTACTTTATAGGCATTGATGGGGCTGTTCTTAAGAGGTGCATGCCCTTTGTTTCACAGGGGGACAGTTCAGGATCAGAGGTATATGGAGGCAAATTGTACTGATCTGAAAATGCATAACCCTTTTGGTACAGCAAGGGAGATTCTTGGATCTGATACTCAACTTCCCAGACTGCCTTCAGTGCCACTGAAGATTACTGCTGTTGCAGTCTCTGATGGAGACCGTTTTGCTTGACTGAAAATGCTTTTCCTTAAAGTCTATGAAAACTGGGACAAGGTGGGGTGAGTGGGACTGAGCAGTGGTTCTAGTGAATAAAGCTGAATGTTCAAAAATTACACAAACGGAACTTTGTGGTGGGTTGGTTTTTTTACCAACATCAGTTCTGTTTATGATTTGATTTTGGGGAGATTTTACTTTGCATATCAGATGGTATCTTAAGGAAGATAGAGACCTGTAGTTGTCAGACAAATCTTTCAGCTGCTAAAAACCAAACCTCTGAAGTACTTTGACAGCAGCTAGTCTGCAATTGTAATTGCAAAGTGCTGAAACAGCATTAACTTTTTCCATGTCTGAAGTAAGGGACAACTCTAAATCAACTGCCCTTGTCCTTATGGGGAACTTCATCTTGCCAGATGTTAACTGAGAATGCCACACAGCTGATACAAACAGATCCAGAAGATTCCTAAAACACCTGGATGATAACTTCATGGTACAGGTACTAAGAGAGATGACTAGGAAAGTTGACCTCCTTGATTTGTTGCTTGTTAACAGAGAGGGGCTTGAGAGTGAAGTGGTGATTGGTGGCCATCTTGGCCCCAATGACCACGAAGCAATCAAGTTTAAAATCTCTGGCAAGAGGAGGAAAGCAAAACTTTAACCCTGAACATGAGGAGAGGAGACTTCAAGCTGCTCAGGGAGCTAGTGAGTAAGGTTCCCTGGGAAAATGCTTTGGAAAGTGCTGGGGTCTATTAGTGCTGGTCACTTCTTAAGCACCACCTCCTAAGGGCATAGGCAATTCCCAAATGTCAGAAGCCAAGCAAACAAGGCAGGAGGTCGACTTGGCTGAGCAAGGATGGTCTTCTGGAGCTAAGGCAAATAAAGTGCATGGTCAGTAGTAGCATGGACAGGTGATGTAGGAGGAATATAGAGATGCTGCTCACCACTATAGTGAGAAAATTTGTGTGCCTGTCATGGCTTGACACTGGCCCAACACCAGGCACCCACAAGAGTCGCTCGCTCACCCTCCCCTGCTACAGCTGAGCAGAGGAGGGAAAAAGGGGGAAAAAATTAACAAAGGCTTCATGTGTGAGATAAGGACCGGGAGAAATATTTCAAGGGCAAAGCAGGCTCAACTTAAGTTGCAAAATTAATTTATTGCTAACAGAATCAGAGGAGGATAATGAGAAGTAAAATAAGCCCTTAAAGCACCTTTCCCCTCCCAGCCCCTCCCTCCTTCCTACTGACAGCGACACAGGGAGACAGGGCATTGGGATTTTGGTCAGTTCATCACCAAGATTTTCTTCCACTGCTTTGGGAGAGGAGTCCTTCCCCTGTGAGGCCGTGGGGTCCCTCCCACGGGAGACAGTTGTCTGTGAACTTCTCCAGTGTGGGTCCACTCTCACAAGCAGCAGCCATACCGCACCTGCTGCAATGTTAGCCCTACCTATGAGCACACAGTCCTCCCAAAACTGCTGCAATGTGGGTCTCTCTTTTCACGGGGTGCAGTCCTCCAAAGACAGGCTGCTCCAGCCTGGAAGCAAGGGTCCTCTCTCTCCACTGGGTCTTCCACTGGATCACAGCCTCCTCCAGGCATCCACCTGCACTGGCACGAGCACCTCCCCCACAGGCTGTGGGTGGATCTCTGCATCTCCCGTGGACCCCTAGGCTGCAGGGGGACAACCTGCTTCACCATGGTCTTCACCACTGCCTGCAGAGGAATCTTGGCTTCAGCACCTGGAGCACCTCCTCCCCCTCCTTCACTGACCTTGGTGTCACCATGTTGTTTTCCTTCACATGTTCTCACCTCCTCTTCTCTGACTAAAAGCAAAAAACTGTACCCCCTTTGTTTTGATTTTCTTCTTAAATATGTTATCACAGAGGCGTTACCAACCTCTCTCATGGGCCCAGCTTTGGCCAGCAGCATGTCTATCTTCAGAGTCATCAGGGATTGGCTCTGCTGGACATGGTAGAAGCTTCTAGCAGCTTCTCACAGGAGCCATCTTTTTGGCCCCCCTGCTACCAAAAACCAGACTGTGACAAACCAATACAGTGCCTGAATCTCAGTTGGAGTTGAAGCTGCCAGGACTGTGGGGGACAATAAAAATTGTTTTCCTGAATACATTTATAGCAAAAGGCAGTCCAGAAATAACATCGTCCCATTACAGGATGAGGATGGTCACCTCACAAACAGGGACATGGACAAGGCAGACGTATTTAACACATTTTTTGCCTCTGTCCTCAACACTGGTGATGGACCAAGGTGGTCCCAGTGCCCTGAGCTGTGGGACCATGGCTGTGAGAATGATAAACTTCCGGTCGACCCTGAACTTGTGCAGGAGCCACTGCTCCAGCTGGATTCTGATAAGTCTATGGGGCCTGATGGGATTCATCCAAAAATACTCAAAGAGCTGGCTCATGTCATCTTGAGGCCTCTCTCAATGATTTTTGAATGGTCTTGGAAATCTGGAGAGGTCCCAGTTGACTGGAAGCTGGATAATGGTGTTCCAGTTTTCAAGAAGGGCAAGAAGGATGATCCTGAATTCAAGAATTGTTTGGACAATGCTCTCAGGCACATGGGTGTGATTCTTGGGGTTGTCCTGTGCAGGGTCAGGAGTTGGACTCGATTCTTGTGGGTTGCTTCCAACTTAGGGTAATGTTTGATTCTTTTAACTACCAGCAAATGTTTGCTGTTTTGTTCAGAACCTGATGCCAGATAAGCCTTTAAATCCTCCAGTTTTTTAGGGGCTCTTATTGGAACCTAAATGGTATGTGACTAGATGCAGGCAAATCACCAAATGTGAGGGGTTTTTTGTTCTCTTTTGTTCTAGGCCAAAGAATGTGTTGCATCACTATTAATGCTTAACAAAAAAATATAATGTTTCAGGGCTTCCTGAAAGGATGAAACTAGTTTTCCAGATTTCCTGTGCTGTATCAGTGTGACAGTGGCAGGTTGCAAGACTGGAGAAACTGCATCGTTAATGATACCTACTCTCAGGCATACCAAATGAAGTGCAAACAGAACTGCTTCCAGTTGATACTGTCAAAGTTCATGCTCTGGAAAAGTCCTTTTTCAGCAGCAAAATCTTCTCCAGTCTTGGTACTGTTATAGATGAGTAATGTGATGGATATTGTGTGTATGTTAAGATGTATAGTGAAGTTATTGTAATATGTCCTCCCATAGTCCTCTTTCCCCTCCCCCTTGTGATAGCCTTAGTAGTTGGACATTTGAGGAGGGCCGGCTTACTACTAGGAGGCACAGTGTAACAACACCTGACCTCCAATCAAGATATAAGAAAGTAATCTCCTCCAATGGACGGCAGAGAAGGAGTTGACTGACAAATCTTTGGGAGGGACTAAGGGTATAAAAGGCAGAGCATCCATTTTGTAGATGAGCAGGTGACTGCTAGTTACGGAGACTCCCAAGCGCTGTAATATTTCCTTATTCAGTCCTTTGTTGCATTTTTTGTTAAGGTTTAATAAACCTTTTAAAATTTTAAAAGTGGGAGTCATTTTCTCACAGTACCTATGGAAGATACTGCTCTAATGTCCGTGTAAAATTACTGAAAGGATGTGTTTCTGCCATGCAAATCTCAAACATCCTTACTATCTGTGTTCTTATGTTGAAAAAAAAGTACCATTAGAAGATTAAAATTTCACTGAAATATAGTACAGGACAAATAAAATAACTCATGAAAAATGAGGGAACAACCAAACCTGCAGGAACCAAGAGCAATGATCCAAGAAGTAAGAACAGGAGACACTATAAATCAAACTACAAAGCCAAAGAACAACTTTACTTGAACTTTGTGCTTGTTAACATCATAAAATACTCACTCATAGGCTGTGATTTCCCCTTACTCACATAAGCTCCTTTCTCATAGAGCATGTGTGGTAAAATAAGTATGCACTCTAAATAGAGAAGAGAGAATGAAAAGCCAATGACTATAGCTTTAGGTTGTTACTTATACTGGAAATGATGATTTTTTTTTTATCGTTCAAAGTATATAAAAGTAGCTGGCATACTGAGGGTGTGCTGGCTTTGTGGATTCACCACCTAGCATCTGTCTCTGTGCAGACATGAAATAAATATCTAAACTCTGTGTGTGGATTGGCTTCTTGCATACTGGGTGAAAGAAACCATATTTGGGACAACACAGACACAGTTTTAAAAAAAATAGCAGTCTACCTGTGTCAGTATGTAACTTAGTGCATAAATTGGGTATGAACACTTGAAACAATATGCAGAATAAATAAATAGACTCCACAACCTGGTGTAGTTATGAAGTGGGTATGTATTGTCAGCACCCAGCACAAGTGAGATATCTCTCCAAAAACTTGTGCCCTGAGCCTCAGTCTGACCCACACCTTTATTCACAAAGGTGTTCCATATGCAATACATTACACAACCTTTCCATGCATATTCAACCCCTGGCCCCTCCTGTCCTCGCCTCTCATGCTAAATAGGTCCACGGTGGGGTGGTTTGCTCTGGTGGTCGTATGGGGCTCTCTCAGGGGTCTCTGAGGCTGAAGATTGTGGTCTTCCTCATGATTAAACTTTTGAACTTTTCCTCTTTGCGCATGTGCTTTTGGTCCTTTGGTGCTTATTTGAGTACGTCTTTCAGTCTTGATAGGCTTGGAGACAGAGGAGCTTCTTTATCTGGGTTCTTTGCATCCCTCAGTATTGTTCTTTATGCGAGAAGCTTCAGAAATTTGCATTTTCCTATGCCCTTTGTACTATGGCAGAGGGTTCTTAAGTAAAAGGTTAAAATTCAACACATAATTTTACA
This sequence comes from Anomalospiza imberbis, assembly GCF_031753505.1. NCBI lineage: Eukaryota > Metazoa > Chordata > Aves > Passeriformes > Viduidae > Anomalospiza > Anomalospiza imberbis. The sequence goes on along the minus strand of NC_089720.1, from coordinate 1,953,892 downwards.
AGCTAAAATTTAAATGCTTAATTCATTTTGTTAACTCAAGTGAGCTCCAAAAATCTCTATTTCACACTGTTCCCTGTTTTAGGAAGCTTTCAGAACTCTTTCTTTGGTTTATATACTAAATGTTACCTACAAGCAGAAAAGGACAAGAAACAAGCTGGTTTGTTCCCTTATTTGAGTCAAGGCAAAATAAAACTTGTGGGTAGGGCACTATTTAAATCATTCTACTTGTTACCAAGTATATGGCTTTCAGATGCTGATTGCTGGTAACCTTACTACGAATAATGCATCTGTAGGCTAATGTGAATACTAGCTAGGGCGTTAGCTTATACCTCTGATTATGAATTAACAGATACTCATCTATTTTATCACCACTAGAGGCTCCTCCAAAGTCATGCTTTGGATATGTTTCTGTCAGGAAGCAGCTCATGTTTTAAGTAGCATGCAGATGTCTGAATTTTTCAGTGTAACACCTCTTTACAAGCAGTGAATTTTTTAAGTAATCAGTCATCCTCTTGATAGTATGATTGAACCGTAATCATCAATCTGAAATAGTTACTGATCACTAATGACTGATGAACTTTATAGTGATGTTGAGTAGAAGCTTGTATTGTTGCTTGCTAGTAACTGAAAAAAACAAGCATGAAAATATTTGTAATGTTGAGTGTGGGTAAATAATCTTCTTTTAACATCAACATATTTTATCCCAGCATAGATAAAGCTATAATTACCAACACAGATTATTTTAGGGATCAGACACTTCCACGTATGTCTGGGGTAGGTTTCCCATGACAGGGCTGTACTTATGCTTTTATTTTCAGAACACTGTCATCTTGCTGCAAACCAATTATTACTGTATTGTAATTTGCTAGATTGTAGGCATCTTGCATCCAGTGCAGTGTGTATGAGATACAGGCTCTGATCAAATGGCCTAACAATATTAAGTTTTCAATAATTAATCTTATAAGACAAGAAAGAATCTCATAATGGGATCATGGCTAGCATGCAAATAAGGATGAAATTTCTGCTCTCTGCCATTTGTGGGTTTTGGTAGCCTCAGCTTATTCCTTATGCAAGCAAGTGCCATGCTCAGGTCTTAGGTTTTTGCAGATGTGTGGGTATTATTTTTCCCCAAATGGAATAAGAGATAATCCAGTTCTCAAACTGACCAGGTAGATGCTACAATTTTTTGAGTGTGACAGAATGCTGGAGCACTGTACTGGAACTACTGGACACACAGTATGCATTTTTGTAGATTTAACGTCAGTGATCTCTGTAGCCACAGATACTTGCATGTGATGATCATATTATTTAGAAAGTGGAGGAGCTTTTAGATGAGTTTTTGCAGAAAAGCAACATGACTTGTTTTTAGGGAGGCTTAAAAATAGGAAGGTGCTGTGTGACTACTGGCATACACAAGGACCCATTGGAAGGTTATTTATTATCCATTTCTCTATTCAGTTAATATTCTTAAACTTCAAGACCTTTAAAAGGAGGGGTGGAGCTGAAAAATAAGTTATTCATCATTCACCAGAAGGTAGATACTAGAAGGATCTAAGTAGAAAGTGATGTCTCACAGTAGAAAAATTGCTTTGTCTTGAAGTTCTCTACTTTCTTTTTCTTCAGGTATCTTTATCTGCTCTCCAGTTCTTGTAGCAATGGACACATGGACCCTCTTGCTTGTTCCAAATAGAATCAAGTTTATTACCCGTATACAAAGCCCTATATACTGTATGACTATGCTAGGCTTTTATACTGTGCTAAAAATATGCTATGCAAGGCTTTAAACTGTGCTAAAAATACTCTGGCTAAAATTATACTTGTTAGCATTTTTGTAAACCAAAACAAACACACATTGGCTGCATGCCATCTCCTGTGTTACTGTTCACATGTCCCCTAGACGAATTAGCACTTCAATCAGGCGCTGTTCACATGAAGCTTACATAACTTGTTTTTGTCTTTATGCCAGCTGTACATTTCTCAAGTCCTTTTCGTGAATTGTCAGAGAGCAAAAGTGAACAAAGTGAGTAAAGGCCTTCTACTTATTCTATAAGACTTTTCTTGTCTTCCACAAGTTCTCACTAAAAGAAGACTCTGTCTACCATAGATCTTGTCTTGGTATGCCACTTATGGGTGATCGCTTATCTGCCACACAAATTTCTTCTTAAGTCAGATCTGGCACTTTAAATTAATGATATAATTTATGACATGCTTCAATACAGGAAAAAAAAATTAATTAGTTTTAATTTTCCCTCATTTTTTCTTGGTGCTGGTAGGCAATACTGCATCGTGTTAAGAGCTTTAAGAGTTGCTTTTAGTCACACAATTGTACAAGTTTCCCCCGACTTTCTTTCAAGATCTCCCTGCAGCAGGATGGAGTTGAGAATTGGAGGCACTAAAGGCAAAGATCATGGGTTGAGATAAGAACAATTTACTGGAAAGGGCAATGAGATAAGAAATTAAACAGTAGCAGCAGCAACAATATTAATAACAAAAGTGTGCAAAAGAGCAAGTAATTCACATGCAAAAATGCTCACCAAGGAGCCAAGACAATGACCAGTGGCAGACAGCTTCCCCCCACCCCATTTTCCTGAACATAAAGAATGCCCTTCTCAAAATCAATAGGCTTTTTCCCCCATCCCCACATCAAAACCACATGAAGGCCTCCACCCCGAGAGACATTACGAATTCAAGCAACATGGCTACTGACTGCTTTATCCCAATACAGAGTAAGCACAATTAAAATGCAAGCAGTACAGGTTTTTTCCTCTCTTGAGCCCCATGTTGGGTGCCAAAAATTGTATTTGTCCTGGTTTAGGGCAATTTTGGGAAGAAACCTCTAAAGGGGTTTCCTCTAAAAAACCAAATTCAAGTGGCCCCTCCCCCCAACTGGTTCAGGAAAAATATTTCCTTGGAGAAAAGTGGGAAAAACTGTTTATTTAACAGGCAAAGCATTCATCAGCACAAAAAATGAACAATATTAAACAATAAAACCTCTTGCCGCTCCAAAAGAGATTGCAAACTCAGAAAAGTCCCCTTTGTGGGCTGTAGCTCAGCCTCACTCAGTCTCTTATCAGTCCCTCTGGCGCGGCCCAGGCCCGGCCCGGTGGACCACAGGTGTGAGCTCCCGCTGCTCTTCTGGGTGTTCAGTCCAGAGCAAGTTTAAACAGGTCCAAAGAAAAAGAAAAGCCAAAGTCTAGGGAACCTCAGCTAGCTAAAAACTAACTAAAAGCAAAGGAGAGCTCTGTCTCGCTGTCTGTCTGTCCGCAGACAACACAGTCCAGGAGCAGGATGCAGGGGAGCAAGTGCAGTTTCTGATAACAAACTCCGCGCTTCTTCTTCCTTCCTTCGCTCTCAGAACAAGTCTTAAAGGTGCAAAACTTATTATCCAGCATAAACAGAACAGACGACTGGGGATACAAGCATCATATAGTTAACCCAGGACACATGGTATAAAATAACATCTGGGTCCTGGCCATGCCCCCTCGGCCATGCCCCCTCCCGGCTACTGCAAAAAATTAACCCTGCCCTGGCTGAAACCAGGTCACCTGCAGTAGTCTGAAGTATGTGGCGTTCGGTTTTTCTTTGCCCCTGTCCCGGGCAGCTGGGGGTGCTCGGCTTGCACGCTGCTCTCAGCGGAGACCGGGGCCGCCGCGTGTGTGCGGAGCTCTAGGGCTGAGCCTCCGCGTGGGTCTCCCGCACCATAGCCAGACGCTGAGGCAAGACAAAGGGTGAGAGAATGGTGCACTCTGTCCACGTGGCTGAGAACTTTTTATTCCCGCATGGCTGCAGCGGTGGACAATGTAGCTGTTCCCGAGCCCGCATGGGCAAAATGGCGCTGGGGTACAGGGAACAGGGGATTAAATAGGGGGCGGGCCGACAGGGGCAGAAGCCCCCCTCGCCCAATGGGGACAGACAACAGGGGAGTGACGCGGAACACGGCAACCTATGGGAACATAACAGGGGTGTGCACAGGGTTCTGGGACGAATGGGATTACAGAGGTGGGGTGATTGATACAGAACTTTCCGTGGGGAAGGGGAGTGGTTACAAGATTGACATGACCGAGCTCCTGTGATGCAGCTTGGAGCAAACCATTATGAGGAGGAAATAGGGGTACATAGAACAGATCTAACTAACATTTATTAAAACCCCTAACTGAACCCACCCGGGATGCAACAGAAGTAGTTCTTCCTGACTGCTACTCTTACCTTGTATGCCTTCCAACTTAATGTAAATGGGTACGATCACTTATGTTGTGAATAGTGACAAGCCAATCTGAATTAATTAATAGCATAAATTTATTTTGCGATCTTGTAACAATTTAGAGTTCGAATTTCCCCAACCGCAGCTCGGTTGGGTCAGCCCACAGTCTACAGAGCAGCTCTGGGTGCAAAATGGAGCCTGACAGAGTCAGTGCTTCCTTCGAGCTTTTGCACACCATTGTATTTCCGCAGAGGGTTTTTATACTTTTTATTCCGCCTTTGGCTATAAGTCATTGTGGCAAGCTGCATATTCATGCAGTCTTCCCTCACAGAGAAGGCATTTTGGCGGATGATGTCTTCCGAGCAGCAGATCATCAGCCAGTGATGAGTCCAGATGTCCCCCTCCTTGTCCTCCCTCCTGGTGTTGAGTCTGGGCCCCTGCATTGAAGCCACCTGCCCGTGATTCGCTTGGGTGTGACCTAATAGCCAGCTTTTTGCGGTCATTGTTTTCTCCTGGCTAGGGCTTTTTTTAATGCGAATTAGGTGCCCAGCAACTTGATTGCGAATTTCCTTTCGCCTTGGTTTTTCCAGTAACTCTAAAACATTTAGTGGCTACAGTGTATAACATCTATAACTACAACTTATGCAACCCCAACTGCATGAATTATACATATATAACACTTAGATACAAACTTGAATTTCAAGGTTGTTCGTTCATATATCAAGCTTAGTTCAATTGCACTGGTTCTGCTTTTATCAGAAGTATAAAGGAATTATACTTCTCTGCAGATGAATCAACCCACTTTGCCCCCTTTTCCTGGCTCTTTCAGGAGATATTTCAGCGAACTGAGGATTCTGGCCTTATCTGGAGATCATATTACTCATCGACATGGAAACTAGTTGGAACACAGGTAGAAATACCAATGCTAGCTTTTACTTCAGTGTTGTACTTTTGAAATGAACAGGGCTTATGCCTTTATTAACGTTCAGCTCTTTTATTAAAAAGATCAGCTGGGCAGGGGTCCACAGAGCTCGCCCCCCGTTGTTGTAGCTCTTCCAGGTGGCCGAAAGGAAGGAGGTGTGCAGGGTCTGTCACTAAAGTCCAGAGCAGCAGCTGTCCCTTCTACCCTGTGGCACAACCGGTGGCCAAAGGGTGAGGAATGCATAGTCTGTTGCTGAAGTCCAGAACAACAGCTGTCCCCGCTCCTTCCCTGGTGGCAGCACCTTGGCTCTCTGTCTCTTCCGTCTCCACTTGCCCCAGCCCACCGCAGTCTAGTCACTTTCAGGTTATGGTGACAGACAAAAGTTGATCACGGGTTGTGTTTCCCTCTTCCTCGGCTAGGGCATTTGTCTATCCCCCTCTACTGTGTTTAGTTTTTTATTTAGGGGTGTCTTTACCCCCAAAAAATACTCCCATGATCCAGGGGGTTTTCTTATTTGCATGTTAGTCCCAGAATGTCAGTGTGGTGGGGGGGAAAGGCAGGTTACCTTTGGGTAGTTTAGAGAAAACAAACAGAGCAACATAACTAATTAACATTTCAATATCGGTAGCCAGCAGTCATTCCAGTGTTGCCATGGGAACTAAGGAGGCCCTACCCGCCTCTCTGGGGAACACCTGGAAACTTTGTTCATAACACTTTCTCTTATACATCTGTCCTGGTTCAAGGCAAATTTGGGAGACAACCCCCAAAGAGGTTCTTTTAGAAAGCAGATTTAGTCGGCCCCTCCTCTATCCAGTTTGGGAAAAATATCTCCTTGGAGAAAAGTGGAAAAAACTGTTTATTAAACAATAAAACCTAAACAATATTAAGCAATAAAACCTCTTGCTACTCTAAAGAGAGACAAACACAGAAAGTCCCCTCTGTGGGCTGTAGTTTGGTTTACTCAGTTTCTTATCAGTCTCTCTGGTGCTGGAAATGCTGCGGCCTAGGCCCAGCCACAGGTGCGAGCTGCTGGTGCTCTTCTGGTGTTCAGTCTAGAGCATGTTTAAACAGGTCTAAAGAAAAGGAAAAAAACACAGTCTATGGAACTTCTTTACCTCAGCTAGCTAAAACTAACTAAAAGCAAAGGAGAGCTTTGTTCTGCTGTTTGTCTATCTGCAGACAACACAGTCTAGGAGCAGGAATGTGGAGGAGTGAGTGCAGTTTCTGAAAACAAACTCTGCACTTCTTCTCTTCCCCCCTTCACTCTCGGAACAAGTCTTAAAGGTGCAAAACTTATTATTCAGCATAAACAGAACAGATGATTGGAGATAAAAGTATCATATAGTTAACCCAGGACATTTTACTCCTTATCTCTATATTGTCAGCTTACTACTAAAACTAATATATATTCTAACTACGAACACATACATTATACATCAAATACACAGTTATATACAGGCAATGGTAGTAACATTCAGCAAAGCATGATATTTACACACAGTGTATTATCTACTATGTGTAACCTGGTTCTTGAGTAAAGACAACCTTACAAATGGGTTTGTCTGTACTTGGGGCAGAATTGATCTAAACTGTCTTCTTTAACAAACTTCTGACATGTACTACTGGGACTTTGCCTCTATCTATTGTATGTAAAGGCTCAGCTTGGGTGGGGCCCACACGGTTGGTAGAGCCTCGGGTGTTAACTAACTAGGTGGCTTTTGCTAGATGTTGCTCTTAATTTTTGAAAGATCTCCCACTCAATGTTTTTAAGGTGGTTTTTAACAGTCTATTGTATTTCTCCACTTTGCCTGCAGCTGGTGCATGGTAGGGGATATGGTATACCCACTCGATGCTATGTTCCTTAGCCGAGGTGTTGATAAGCCTGTTCTTGAAATGAGTCTCGTTGTCTGACTCAATCTTTTCAGGGGTACCATGCCTCTAAAGGACTTGCTTTTTAAAGCTCAGGATGGTGTTATGGGCTGTAGCATGAGGCACATGGTAGGTTTCTAACCATCTTGTGGTGGCTTTTACTATTGTGAGCATGTAGTGCTTACCCTGGTGTGTCTGGGGCAGTGTGATGTAGTTAATCTGCCAGGCCTCCCTATACTTGTACTTGGATAACTGTCTACTATACTATAGGGGCTTCACTCGCTTGGCCTGTTTGATGGTAGCACACGTCTTACAGTTATGGATAACTTGAGAAATACTGTCTATGGTTAGATCTACCCTTTGGTCTCGTGCGCACTTATAGGTGGTATTTCTGCCTTGATGACCTGAGACATCATGGGCCTATCAAGCTAGGAATAACTTTCTGCTAGCAAGGGTTGCTGTGGTTTCTTCCAGGTGTGTCTGTTGGCTGGTTGGTTTTGCAGTTTCTATTAGTAATGGTTTCAACACGGTCGAAAGCTGTGGTTTGTACAAGTGCGTGTGGCCCAGTGGAGCCCTCCAAAAAGGATGCATCTGTACAGACCCACTCCTGCCTGCAGTGTTTGGCCTTATCGGTTGTTTCAGGGGGTGTTGTGGAGGAGCCTTGCCTGCGGTGAGAACAGGTGAATGACCTCCTTTCACTGGTGGCAGAGCTTAGGGAGGAAATTGAAAGATTGAGGAGTATCAGGGAAAGAGAAAGGGAAATAGATTGGTGAAGCTCAGCCCTTTCAACTTTAAGAGAGACACACCAGGAGTCAGAGGACTTATATGCCTTCCACTCTCAGACAATGGATGAGCACGTGGAAGATGAAGGGAAGTGGAAATGGGTCCCTGTTCGGGGAGGTAGTAATAAAAATTCCTCCTGTCCCCCATCCCCTAGCCAGGTGCCACTTCAGAATAAGTATGAGGCCCTGGATCTAGAGAGCCAGCCAGATGATTTAGATGATTTAGATTTAGAGGATTTAGAGGAAAATTATCTGCCCAGTGAACCTCCCAATTATAATTCATTTGTAAGAAGGATCACTACCTCTAACATCAAGAAGAAAAGAAGGGTAATTGTAGTGGGTGACTCCCTTCTGAGAGGAACAGAGGGCCCTGTATGTCTCCTGGACCCATCCTACAGAGAGGTCTGCTGCCTCCCTGGGGCCCGGGTACGGGATATCATTGAGAGACTTCCTGGGCTGATTCAGCCCTCTGATTATTACCCACTGCTGATACGTCAAGCTGGCAGTGATGAGATCGAAAAGAGGAGTGTTAACGCAATAAAAAGGGACTTTAGGGCACTGGGTCAAGTAGTTGATAGGACAGGGGCACAGGTGGTGTTCTGCTCAGTCCCTTTGGTGGCAGAGAAAAATGATGGGAGAAATAGGAGAATTCACATCATTAACAAGTGGCTCAAGGGTTGGTGTCGTCAGCAAAATTTCGGATTCTTTGATCATGGGGCAACTTTTACGGCACCTGCCCTGCTGGAACCAAATGGGATACATCTCTCTGCTAGGGGCAGAAGGTTTTTAGCTCATGAACTGGCAGACCTCATTGACAGGGCTTTAAACTAGGTCTGAAGGGGGAAGGGGATGCAGCTGGGCAGTCTGGAAGCAGGCTCAAGGGCAGTAAGCCTGAGTTAGAGGTAAAATCAGTAGCCCAGCTTAGGTGCATGTATACCAATGCACGCAGCATGGGCAACAAACAAGAAGAACTGGAGGTCATGGTGCAGCAGTGAAGCTATGATGTAGTTGCCATCACTAAAACATGGTGGGATGACTCGCATAGTTGGAGCACTGCATTGGATGGTTACAAGCTCTTCAGAAGAGACAGGAAAGGGAAAATAGGAGGAGGGGTGGCCCTTTATATTTGGGAGGCTTTTGACGCCATAGGTATTGAAACTAATGGTGATGAAGTTGAATGCCTATGGGTAAGAATTAAGGGGAAGGCCAACAAGGCTGACATCCTGCTGGGAGTCTGTTACCATCCACCCAACCAGGAAGAAGAGGTGGACAACTTATTTTATAAGCAACTAGATAATATTTCAGGATCATCAGCCCTTGTTCTTGTAGGTGACTTCAACATACCAGACATCTGCTGGGAACATAATACAGCAGATAAGAAGCAGTCCAGGAAATTTTAGAATGTATAGACGACAACTTTTTGTTGCAACTGGTGGGTGAGCCTACCAGGGGAGGGACTATGTTAGACTTGTTGTTTGCTAATAGAGAAGGGCTGGTGGGAGATGTGGTGGTTGGTGGCTGAGTGATCATGAAATAATAGAGTTCTCAATAATTGGTGATAGCAGGAGCATTAATAAGACTCTTGCATTGGACTTCCGGAGGGCAGACTTTGGCCTGTTTAGGAGACTTATTCAGAGAGTCCCATGGGAAGCAGCCCTTAAAAACAAGGGAGTTCAGGAAGGGTGGGCATACTTCAAAACAGAGATTTTTAGGGCACAGGAACAGACTATTCCTGTGTGTCGAAAGATGAGTTGATGAGGTAAACATCCAGCCTGGATGGGCAAGAAGGTATTGGAGGAACTTAGGAATAAAAAAAGGATGTATTATCTCTGGAAGGACGGTCAGGTTTCTCAGGAAGTATTTAGGAGGGCTGCTAGAGCATGTAGGAAAAAAATTAGGGAGGCTAAAGCTCAGCTTGAATTTAAGATGGCGGCGTCCATAAAGGGTAATAAAAAATGTTTTTACAAATATATAAATGGTAAAAAGAAGGGTAAGATCAACCTTTGTTCTTTATTGGATGAGGGAGGGAACTTAGTATCTGCAGATAAGGAGAAGGCAGAAGTACTTAATGCCTTCTTTGCCTCAGTCTTTAGCGGAAAGATGGCTTGTCCTCAGGACAACTGTCCTCTTGGGTTGGTTAATAGCGTCAGCGAACAGAATGGTCCCACTGTTATCCAGGAGCAGGCAGTCAGAGATCTGCTGGGATGCTTGGATATTCATAAATCTATGGGACAAGATGGGATCCATCCCAGGGTGATGAGGGAGCTGGCAGATGAGCTTGTGAAGACCCTCTCCATCATTTACCAACAGTCCTGGCTCACTGGTGAGGTTCCAGATGACTGGAAGCTGGCCAATGTGACGCCCATTTACAAAAAGGGTAGGAAGGAGGACCCTGGTAACTATAGGCCAGTTAGCCTGACCTCAGTACCAGGTAAGGTAATGGAACAGCTTGTACTGAGTGTCATCACACAGAATTTACAGGATGGCCAGGGTATCAGACCCAGCCAGCATGGGTTTAGGAGGGGTAGGTCGTGTTTGACCAACCTGATCTCCTTTTATGACCAGGTCACCAGCCTGGTGGATGCAGGAAGGGCTGTGGATGTTGTCTATTTGGACTTCAGCAAAACCTTTGACACTGTCTCCCACAGAATACTCCTGGAAAAGCTTGCAGCACATGGCTTGGACAGGAGCACTCTCTGCTGGGTTAGGACCTGGCTGGATGGCCGGGCCCAGAGAGTGGTGGTGAATGGTGCTGCATCCAGCTGGTGGCCAGTCAGCAGTGGTGTCCCTCAGGGGTCGGTGCTGGGACCAATTCTGTTCAATATTTTTATTGATGACATGGATGAGGGAATTGAGTCTTTCATTAGTAAATTTGCAGATGACACTAAGCTGAGAGCTTGTGTCTATTTACCGGAAGGAAGAAGGGCTCTGCAGAGAGACCTGGATCGGTTGGATGGATGGGCAGAGTCCAATGGGATGAAGTTTAATAAGTCCAAGTGCTGGGTACTGCATTTTGGCCTTAATAATCCCCTGCAACATTATAGGCTGGGGACGGTGTGGCTGGACAGTGCCCAGGCGGAAAGTGACCTGGGGGTACTGGTAGATAGTCGGCTGAATATGAGCCAGCAGTGTGCCCTGGTGGTCAAGAAGGCCAACGGCATCCTGGCCTGTATCAAAAATAGTGTGGCCAGCAGGAGCAGGGAAGTCATTCTTCCGTTGTACTCTGCACTGGTGAGGCCGCACCTTGAGTACTGTGTCCAGTTCTGGGCCCCTCAGTTTAAGAAGGACATTGAGGTACTTGAGCGCATTCAGAGGAGGGCAACGAGGCTGGTGAAGGGCTTGGAACACAAGCCCTATGAGGAACGACTGAGGGAGCTGGGGTTGTTTAGCCTGGAGAAAAGGAGACTCAGAGGTGATCTTATCGCTCTCTACAACTTCCTGAAGGGTAGTTGTAGTCAGGTGGGGGTTGACCTCTTTCACCAGGCAGCAACTGACAGAACAAGAGGACACAGTCTCAAGCTGCAGCAAGGGAAATATAGGTTGGATATTAGGAAAAAGTATTTCACGGAAAGAGTCATAAAGTTTGTGAATGGCCTGCCTAGGGAGGTGGTGAAGTCACCAACCTTGGATGTGTTTAAAAAAAGACTGGATATGGCACTCGGTGCCATGGTTTAGTTGAGGTGTTAGGGCATGGGTTGGACTCGATGATCTTGAAGGTCTCTTCCAACCCAGACATTCTGTGAATTCTGTGAATTCTTTTGTGTTGCTAATTTAAGTCTATCTTTGATACTTTTATTTTTGCAGCCTGATTTACTTGTTGATTGTTTTGGTGTTCTTTATTAGTTCTACTCTTGGGGACATGGGCATCTATGTGGTGAACTTTTACAGGTAGTTTCTCTACCCTGGTAGCAATGTCTTTCTACTCATCAGCAGCTTAAATTTTTGGGGTTTTTTTACGCTGCTAATTAGCCTTTTTTCACTTTTCTAACTATCCTTACAGAGTATTGTTTACTATTTATGAATCAGTGTAGAGGTAGAGCTTTGGCCACTTCTCTCTTTTGGTAATGTCTAGGGCTAGTTGAACAGCTTTGAGTTCAGCCTCTCCTTCAGTAGTTTCTGTGACTTGTTGTGTGGGGCTTTGTACGGCTGCTTTATACTTTAGTTTCATTCTTACAGTGCGGTAAGAACTATTAGTAAAAAGAGCGTAACGTGTTTCTTCTGCTGGCAGTTGGTTATATGGTGGCATTTCTTCAACACGTGTCACTTGTTGTTCCTCTTCATCAGGAAGACTAAAGTTTTCACCTTCAGGCTAGTTTGTAATTATCTTTAAAATTTCAGGGCGATTCAGTTTTCTAATATGGGCGTGCTGTGTGATAAGAGTAATTTACTTGCTCCATGTAGCACTGGTGGCATAGTGGGTAGAGGGAACCTTTGCTTTGAACATCCACCCCAGCAATGGTAGTCGGGGTGTCAGGAGGAGTTGTACTTCAGTGCCTATTACTTTTGAGGTGGCTTGGACTCTTTTATAGGTTGCTAAAATTTCTTTTTCTGTTGGAGTATAGTTGGTTTCAGACCTTCTGTAGCTTTGACTCTAAAATCTTAGTGGTCAGCTTCTAGTCTGACCAGGCACTTTCTGCTAAAGGCTCCAGGACAAACCATGGCTCCTGGCTGCAGAGTAGAGCACGTTCTTCACATCAGGTCTTGTTTTGACTGGACTAAGGGCTACCGCATGAGTGATCTCCTGTTTGATCTGGGCAAAGGCTCGCTGCTGCTCAGGGTCCTAGTGGAAAATGTTCTTCTTGCGGGTGACTAGGTAGAGAGGGCTCAAAATCTGGCTGTACTTGGGAATGTGCATTCTCCAAAAGCCTATGGCACCTAGGAAAGCTTGTGTTTCTTTCTTGTTGGTAGGTGGAGACATAGTGGTGATCTTGTTATTGTAAAATGCAGGTGAACCCAATGGGAAGAAATGATGATGTCTAACTCCAGTTCAGAAGGCTGAATGATTTCTTTATTATAACTATGCTATAATACATTAATATACTATATAAGGGAAGATACTAAAACTACACACCTACTTTTCTAACTACCATATCTAACTACCTAACAACTTGCGACCTTCTCGCGAGAATCCAGACACAGTTGGATCTGATTGGCCATCAGGCTCAAACAATCCTCACCAGAATCCAATCAAGCAATCACCCCAGGTAAACAATTCTCCAAACACATTCCACATGAGAAAAACAAGGAGCAGAAATAGAGATTGTTTTCTCTTTCTTTCTCTCTGTGCACCTCTATGAAAAATCCTGAGAGAGAAAAGTGCTGCCACAATCTTGTTGATGATATCAGTGGAAATTTGACGCTGTCCATCTTGCCACTTCACTCTCAGGAACTGGATTTCTCGAGCAGATCCCTTGACTTTGTTCTTCTTGATGGCGAAGTTGGCTTTTAGGAGAATCTGGATGATTTTCTCTCTTTTCTTAAGCACTTCTGCTGCTGTCTTCCCCCACACAATGATGTGATTTATATACTGCAGATGTTCTGGACCCTTACCCTTTTCTAGTGTAGTCTGGATCAGTCCATGGCAAATGATGGGGCTGTGTTTCCACCCCTGGGGCAGTCGGTTCCAGGTGTACTGCACGCCCCTCTAGGTGAAGGCAAACTGAGGCCTGCATTCTGTTGCCAGAGGAATGGAGAAAAATGCATTGGTAATATTGATAGTGGCATACTACTTTGCTGCCTTGGACTTTAGCTCGTACTGGAGTTCCAGCATGTCTGGTACAGCAGCGCTCAGCAGTGGAGTCACTTTATTCAATGCACAGTAGTCTACAGTCAATCTCTATTTTCTTTCAGATTTGCGCACAGGCTAAATGGGGCTGTTGAAGGGTGAGTGGGTTTTGCTGACCACTGGTTCTCCAGCTTACGGATCATTTTGTGGATGGGGATCACGGTATCTCGAATTGTTTGGTACTGTCGGTGGTGCACTGTCGAGGTGGTAATTGGCACTCGTTGCTCTTCTACTTTCAGGAGTCTTACTACAGATTGGTTTTCTGATAGTCTAGGTATTGACACCCTCTGTCTCTACAGCAGCTATTCTAAATGCCCACCTGAGTCCCTTTGGGTCTTTGAAATACCTACTTTGGAAGAAGTCTATGCCTTCCTCCAAAAAAGTAAAAATCTTGTGATCTGCCTGTCACACTAGCAATAGAAACAGATTCTGCCCTCACATGTCTTGATGGGATTAATGTGCACTGCGCACCAGTGTCAACTAAAGCTTTATATTCTTGTGGTTTTGATGTGCTAGGCTAACGAATCTACACAGTCTAAAAAACACAGTTTTCCCTAACCTCTACCTGGCCAGAGGCAGGGCCCCTCTAAGCTTGGTAATCTTTCTTTCCATGGGCATATATCTTGGACGTTCCTTCAAGGGGATCAAACATATCGTCATCATCATTACATATGGCAGTTCAGTTAGGAGCCACTGGAGCTACTTCCCTTTTGGTGGAACTTCCTCTCTGAGTCTTGCCTTCCTTCAATTCACGCACCCGTTGTGCCAGAGCAGCAGTAGATTTTCCATCCTATCTCTTTATATTTTCTCTGCAGTCATGCAGGAAGAACCACAGCTCAGCTTGTGGGGTGTACCTTCTCTCCCCATCTGGGGAACGTCTGTGTTGGATACCAGAACCTTTGATCTGTACTGCTGAGATTTGGAGAAAGTCCTCTTTAATCTCCTCCCTGAGTTTCTTGTGATTCTCCTTCATCTTATCTTCTAATTTCTGCAGACGTGTTTCCACCGCTGCGATTCTGGCATGTGTTGGGCTATGTACAGCATCTGCATATGCTTGGAGCTTCTTTGCTATATCAAGCACGGTTTCCTCACTGTCATCCTGCTTCATTATTGCTAAAGTAGAAACATATTCTCGTGGCCTAAGTTTTACAAGTTTTCACCACATCACAGATGTACATGTTACCAAGTCTGGATTTACAGTGTTTACGTCATCTGAGAAGACAATCTCTGCCATGCCATTTCTCTCAAGTGTTGAATTCCCTGATCTATAGCTTTCCATTAAGTTTGCTGCATATAGAGATTGTCTGCATACAGATATTTTTGTGCCACACTTCCCAGGACCCGTGCCCAGAGACTCTGAGAGTCAGCCCCCCTCATCATTCCTTGGTCAATAACCGGCTCATGTGACAGGGATCCTAAATGCCTCACTTCACTACCATCTAAAATTGTAGCCTTGCCTGCAGTATCCCAAAGACGGACTAACGGACTAACTCTTACATCATGAAGGTCCTTCAGAGAATAGGACTCAATAGCGGCTTCTGATCTTGTGTCAGTTGCTTTAACTTTGGCTTTTGTATCAGTAATTGCCACTGAGGATCCTTCCCCCGGATCATTATTGTCAGTCACTGGCTGATTGGTTTTGCTTGTGTGCTTCTTTCCTGCAGCAACTGCCAGTGGCTTAGGGTTCCTGTTTGGTTTAGCTACAACTTGAGTAGCTGGGGTGTTGGCTGCAGCCTGAGTGTTTGGGGTAGCTGCTGATTTATCTCCCTGCCCCCTTGCCTCTATCTGCCGCCCTACAGTATCTAGCAGTGTGCGATAAGCATAGGCCAGGGCCCAGCTTATTGTAATGAGCTTTTTCTCTTTAGAGTAATCATGGCACTTCTCTTTCAGGTATTTCTCCATCTCAGCTGGGTTCTGAATTTGTTCATGGGGAAAATCCCAGTCTACAGGGTCAGAAAATTCCTTCAGGGTTTGGCCCATATTTTCCCATTCTCCACACTACTCAGGATTTTCCATGCCTGGGTCTACTTCTGGGTCAGGGATCTCATCAGCTCCTCTGGACATCTCAGCTCTCATTCTAGAGAAGCTGCAGACTGTATAGAGGAAGCTTACCAGATCAAATACTAGGAAAGTGGTCTCTTTAACATTCAGGGGAAATGGAACATTCTGAAAAAGTGACATAACAGATTCAAAGGAGAAGAAGGAAAGGCTGGAAAACCTCATCCCCTGCTCCTCCTCTAACGAACGGGGTGCAATTAATAATAAACCCCCAAAACATACTACTGGAACTAGGATGCAGGGTAGGATGAAGAAACCGTAAACCATACTTATCTTGAACAGACTCCAGTACCTCTGTAAATGCCCTATTAATCATTATCACTGAGCCTAGCACAATAGCTATTCTAATCCATGCCCTTCTACTGTAAAAAATACGTGCTAGGGACGATACTGGAGCTATTTCTGGATAAGAAAATAATCCTAGTGACCAGAAAGGTATTAAAACGTCAAAAAAACCTAGAGACCAGAACCACATGAAGGTCTCCGTCCTGAGGGATATTACGAATTCAAGCAACATGGCTACTGACTGCTTTAACCCACTACAGAGCAAGGACAACCAACATGCAATCAATACAGGTGTTTTCCACTTTTTTGGGCCACGCGTTGGGCACCAATAAATGTATTTGTCCTGGTTCAGGGCAAATTTGGGAGAGAACCCCCAAAGGGGTTCCTCTAGAAAGCAGATTCAATCAGCCCCTCCCCCAACCGGTTTGGGAAAAATACCTCCTTAGAGAAACGTGGAAAAAAAGTTTATTAAACAATAAAACCTAAACAATATTAAACAATAAAACCTCTTTCCCCTCTAATGAGAGGCCAACTCAGAAAGTCCCCTTCGTGGGCTGTAGCTCAGCTCACTCAGTCTTTTATCAGTCCCTGTGGCGCTGGAAATGCCGCGGCCCAGGCCCAGCCTGATGGGCCACAGGTGCGAGCTGCCAGTGCTCTTCTGGTGTTCAGTCTAGAGCAGATTTAAACAGGTCTAAAGAAAAGGAAAAAAAACACAGTCTAGGGAACTTCTTTGCCTCAGCTAGCTAAAACTAAGTAAAAGCAAAGAAGAGCTCTGTCCCGCTATTTGTCTATCCACAGACAACACAGTCCAGGAGCAGGAATGTGGAGGAGTAGGTGCGGTTTTCTGAAAACAAACTCTGCACTTCTTCTCTTCCCCCTTTCACTCTCGGAACAAGTCTTAAAGGTGCAAAACTTATTATTCAGCATAAACAGAACAGACGATTAGGGATAAAAGTATCATATAGTCAACTCAGGACAACATCTGACCTAAAAGATATCTTTTTAAGCATCAGTATATCAACAGTGATCATAGAATGGTTTGGGTTGGAATCAACCTTAAATATAGTCTAGTTCCAACCCCGCTGCCATTGGCAGGGATGCCTTCCACTAGACCAGGTTGTTCAGGGCCCCATCCAACCTCGCCTTGAACACCTCTAGGGATGGGGCAACCACAGCTTCTCTGGGCAACCTGTGCCAGGGCCTCACCACTCTCACAGGGAAGAATTTCTTCCTAATACCTAATCTAAACCTACCCTTTTTTGAAGCAGGGACTTCATAAAAATAGGGTAGCTGGACAGGACCGAACGCAGATCTGAACCAATGTGGTTAATAATACGTTCTCCTTTATTGTTTATAAGAGGGCAGTTTATATACACTTCAAGATAGTTTACAATTGTGAGCACACTCTCATTGGCAAGCAAACATTCTTTGTCTTAAGGTGGTTAAAGTTTCACACTGCAGACCTATACTAATTCACACACAGAAAGCTCATTATAGTGTTACACCTTAACATAATTTCTAACTGTGCCACAGACTTATTTCTAACTGCGTCATAGGCTTCAAGGCCTCACCGAGGCCCATATCTGGGGCCTAGGCTGGGGTAGCTCAACATTCACTCTAAACATACAAATCGTGTCCTCTTTCTCTCAGAAATTCTGCTACACTTTTTCAGCTTAAAGTCATTCCCCTTTGTCCTATCACTCCATGCCTATTCCTGCCTGGGGTTCCTG
The DNA here is from genome assembly GCF_031753505.1 of Anomalospiza imberbis. Classification (NCBI taxonomy): domain Eukaryota; kingdom Metazoa; phylum Chordata; class Aves; order Passeriformes; family Viduidae; genus Anomalospiza; species Anomalospiza imberbis. The sequence continues at coordinate 1,936,260 of NC_089720.1, read as the reverse complement.
GGGTCTATCTGACCCCAGCTGCCGTAGGTGTCCCGGATAGTGATGTCCAGCTAAGCACAACCTCTCCAGGTCCCTCAGGCAAGCTCCCAGCCGCAGGCAATCTTAGCAAGCAGCTCAGCTCTTAAGTAAGATCAGCTCTTTGGTGAATTCAGCTCTTCAGTGATTTCAGCTCTTTGCTTGTTAAGGTGCCCCAGCAGACGCAGGGAGAGAGAGGAGAAGGCTGTATGAGGTTCCACAGAGGTGTCTTTATTGGCAGCTCCTGCGAAGGGTTTCAGTGACAGCTCTTCTGCTGAACTGGCCAGAAATGGGGGTTTATATAGGGTGCAGGGGTTTTAGGAAATGGTCCAATAGTAAGGGTCGAGGCGAATATGACCTATGGTCTTACAGAGAGATAAGGAGGGTCCGAAGGCAGAAGAGGGGCTACTTTGGTCCAGTCATCATGACTAGGCATTTCTTATCTTAGGCAAGTGACTGCCAGGGAGGCCTTGCAGGGCCTCTGGCTGCTACACATGCCCTTGTAAAAAGTCCTTCTTCATCCTTCTTTTAGGCCCCCTTTAGGTACTAGAAGGCTGCTATAAGGTCTTCCTTAAGCTTTCTCCAGGCTGGACATCCCCAGCTCTCTTAGCCTGTCTTCATAGGAGAGAGACTCCAGCCTTCTGATCATCTCTGTTGCCTCTTCTGAACTCCTTTCAACATGTCCATGTCCTTCTTGTGTTGTGGGCCTCAGAGCTGGATGCAGTACTTCAGGTGGGGTCTCACAAGAGCAGAGTAGACAGGAAGAATAACCTCCCTTGACCTGCTGGTCATGCTGCTTTTGATGCAGGCCAGGACACAATCGGTTTCCTGGACTGCCAGCGCAAATTGCCGAGACATATTGAGCTTCTCATCCACCAGGACCTCCAGATCCTTCTCCCCAGGGCTGCTCTCAATCCATTCTCTGCCCAACCTATACTTGTGCTTGGGATTTGCTGGACCCAGGTGCCAGGACCTAAAGGATCAAGAACAACCATTTTTTGGATGTTTTTGTCTAGCCATGTGCAACTAGCTTTTTAAATGGAGCATGGTTGTTATAGCATGGAGGTGACTTTCTGGTGATCTGCAGGAGATGAGGACTCTGTGTGAAGGGATATCTTCTTCAATATCTGTTTCCTTAGATCCATGTTGGAAGCATAAGGTATATATGGTACCTAACACAAGGCAACCTGAGATGTGATTCAAACAGCAGTACTTTGGAGCCACTGAAGGCCAAGGCAGTTGAATATCTTGTCCTTATGACTACAGCAGCAGTGCTGTCTTATCTGCTTCCCTTTAAGCAGATGTTTAGTGTAAGAGCCAGTTGTCTGCCTGGTGTAATGCAACTGATAAATATATATTTGCAGAAGCTGGTACTGTAGCAGATTTGGGCTGGCAGCTGCTGCTTTTGTCCCCCAGCCAAGACAAGAGTACTTTGTAGTGAGACAATTAGCAGCTTAATGCTCTATGGGCCTCAGTGATGTGCCTCTGTGTTTTGATTTTTGACTTAAGGTGGATGTTTGTGTTTTGAAGCCATTAAATGAATTAAACATATCATTTGAACTGGGCTCTCTTTCCTCAGCAGGCCAAAGCTCTGAGACTCTTTAACAGTTCAATAATATTGTGCAATTTGGTGTTTTGTCTTGTTTTGAAAAAATAAACCTGGCATCTGATCTGGGATTCATCTTTCTTTAATTTTCATCCCTTGCAGTGCAGTTTGTTGGTGACCAAGTCATTGCTGCTCTCGAGTAAAGCTACAGCGATTGTAATGCTGTGAGCTCTAAATAATCTAAAGCACAAGGCAGGGGTGAAAAGACATAGCCAATGACAGAATGCTGAATGCTTCTTGAATTTAGCTCCTCACTAGCTTAAACTTTAAACTTGATCTCTTTGAAGCAGACTATGATAATGGAGCTGATAGGTGCATCATTATGCAATAATGTGAAAATCTGCTTTTGTGTCTCAAGTGTAGACTTCTCACTAGTGAATACCTTCTTACATAGTGCTGGTTCCTGCAGTGAACTGAAGGATACTGGGCAGGGAGGCAGCTTGCATAGCTGTATCAGACTTCACTGTCTCATACAGCATTATAGACACTTTGCAGATGAGTTGCACACTGGGTCTATTAATAATACAGTTGTATCAGTGTTACCTGGGTGTTTTGATTTGACACAGCCTGGTTGTTTTTTTTCCTTGAAGTGGGGGAAGGCCAGAGGGGTAGCTTCTGTGAGAAGCTGCTAGAAGCTCCCACCATGTCCAACAGAGCCAATCTCTGATGGCTCTGAAGATGGACATGTTGCTGGCCCAATTAGAGAGGTTGGTAACGGCTCTGTGATGACATATTTAAGATGAAAATCAAAACATGCAGTTTTTTCCCCAAGGGTGGAGAGGTGCTGCGGCTGCCGCCATGCCAGCACAGCCCGTGGTGAGCTTTGCCTACCTGGCCTCCCCTACCTAACCGCTTTGCAGGCAATGCCCTGCATGAAGACAACTGTTAAATAGTGCCAACGCTGCGGCAGTCAGCACTGCCCATGTGGTGGCGGTGGGGCCACGTGGCTAACGGCAAAAATGTGGCAGGCGACACCCCGATGCGGAACCTGGATGAAATCAACCTCTCAGTGCTGTGGGATCCTGCAGGAATATTTGAATTAGTGGAACTTGTTGGCAATGGTACCTATGAGCAGCAATTTTTCTTCTAGTCAGAGAAGAGGAGGAAGTGAGGACATGTGAAGAAAAACAACATGGTGGCACCAAGGTCACTGGAAGAGAAAAAGGGGGAGGTGGTGTTCCAAGCATCAGAGCCAAAATTCCTCTGCAAGCCATGGTGAAAACTACGGTGAAACAAACTGTCTCCCTATAATGCATGAAGTCCACGGGGGATGCAGAGATCCACTCGCAGACCATGGGAAAAGTGCTCGTGCCAGAGCAGGTGGATGCCAGAGAACACTGTCATCTAGTGGAAGACTCGAATAGAGAGAGAGCCCTTGCTTCCAGAGATAGAGAGAAAAGGCCCTTACTTCCAAACTAGAGCAGCCTAGCCTTATAAGACTGCCCCCCATGTATGAATTACCCACACCACAACAGTTTTGGGAAGACTGTTTGCTCGTGGGAGGGACTTTACAGCATAGCAGAAAAAAGACTCCTCTCCCTGAGCTAACAAAAAAAAAATCTCGAATGACAAACTGACCAAGACTCCCATGCCCTGTCACCCTGTACTATTGGTGGAAAAGAGGGAGGGGCTGGAGGGAAAAGAGTGTTTAAAAAGCTTATTTTACTTCTTATTATCCTCCTCTGACTTTGTTAATAATACATTTACTTTATACCTTTAAATTGGAACCTGTTTTTTCCTTAGAGTGTTTGTTTTCTCCCAGTCCTTAACTCATGAGCCCTTCGTAATTTTTTCCCCCTCTCCTCTGCTCAACTGTAGCAGAAGAAGCTAAGCAAACAACATTTGTGGGCACCTGGCGTTTGGCCAGTGTCAAACCATGACACTGTTTCTCCCTTGTTTTACTGCCTGTGACCAGCTCCAAACAGGAGGGTTCCCAATTGGTAGTGTAGTGGTTGAAAAATAAGTAGCATGGCTGTATAAGTCCTTAGTTCAGCTTGTGTGGCAGATGGCACAGATAAGTTTTTGACTGTTATTCCTAGGTGTTGCTACTCAGTTTCTAGAAACCTCTGATCCTTGCTGTCATGGTTTGATACTGGCCAAATGCCAGGCACCCATGAAAGTTGCTCATTTGTCCTCCCCTGCCACAGCTGGGCAGAGGAGAGAGAAAAATTTAATGAAGGCTTCATGAGTTGAGATAAAGATGGGGAGAAAAGACTCCAAGGGCAAAACAGGCTTGTCTTAGAGGTACAAATTAAATTTATTACTAACAAAATCAGAGGAGTATTAGGAGAAGTAAAATAAGCCCTTCAAAATACCTTTCTTCCCCCAACCCCTCCCTCCTTCCCACCAACAGTACAGGGATATGACAGCATACACATGGACTGCATGCTTCATAAGAGGAGGAGGGGTTTGGCTACAGAGAGCCAATCCCTGACATGAATGTAAGCAGGTAGCTATTGGTCAGTGAGCTGGGTGGTAACCAATCATAGCCAATCAGGTTTGAACACAGAGTCTTTTGAATAGCCTATATAAAGAGCTGTGCACACCAATTAAGGCTCTCTCTGCCGCATGAAACCCCAATATGTATTGTCTCTCCATCTCCACCATCCACAACATTTGGTGCCCCATGTGAGGAAAGTAACTAAGGGATGAGAAAAGAAAGGAGATGGAACACCAGAGACTGACAGCCGAGACCTGTAAGGAAAATACAGCCAGAGCTAGCAACAACCAGAACTGCGATGAAAATACAGCCAGAGAGCTGTGTGAAACAAAAAGCCAGAAAAGCCAGTAAGGCTAGAAACCCAGACGGCATAGGAGCTGGAAAAAGCCGGAAAGGCTAAAAAACTGAACCGCGTGGGAGCCGGAGAAACAAAAAAAGCTGAAAAAATAGAAGAAAAATCCCACTGAAGAAATAGGCAAATTTATATCTGTAGAGAAACAACCAGTCATTAAAGTATGATCTTTTATTTTACTTCAACAAGGAGTTAAGTATGAGCAACAAGCTCTGAAAGCCACTATGGTTGTTATAAAACTCTTAATGTTTATTTCAAACTGGCTGGGGTGGTTAGAAGCCGAACAGGATGCAGAAACTGCAGTAGAGACGCTGCCCATACCACAGCTGAAAAAGCCATCTTTAGGCTCCACGCCCCGTACCGCCCGTAATGCACCATGGACATAGCCCACTGAAAAACCCCAACATCAAGAATGCCATGTGGTTTGGACACAGATCACCCTAGATGGCCATTGCCACATGGCACAGGAGCTGCCCACCGAATCATCTCAAAATGGCAGAGCATGGAAAGCAGCCAGTGGGAGAAGAGATACCGCGCTGAACACGTGGAGGCAGCAGCCGGAATCGCCTCTGTCATGGCGCCCAGGAATCCATCCAGTGCATCCAGCAGGCCCTAGAAGCATCACAGCGCCAGAAACTGAAAGAGAAGCCAGCAGCCCCACTGCTAGGACAGCTCCAGCAGCTTGCTCACCCATGCCATGCATAGACCCACCAGCGCTTGGGACCACGGGACATAGCATCATGCCAACTGCAAACGGCCTCGGACTCCAGCAGTGCAAAGCAGAGTCGCCCACCGCCACCAACGGATGTATCAACTACTTCTGTACCATTGGCGAATGCTTGTGAGTTTACTGGGGCTGTGGGAGGAGAGCCAAGGGATGGCCCCTTGTCCCCCGATCCATTGAATCCTAGAAGGGACCCTGACAGTATCACAAAGGAGCTATCACTTCCCCTCACCATGCAGCATCAGCTGGAGCCGTGTAGCGGCCCTCCTAGCAGCGTGTTTCCCCCTCCACCTGCTCTCTACAAAAGCAGAGAGGCGGCAACAGAGGAGGCGGGGGGGAGGGGGGGAGATCAAGTGAAGCCACGAGGAGACTGCAGCAAAAGCGGGAGGGAGGGGGGGCTGCAGGAGCCACTGCGGTACCAAGCGCATGGGTGTGAGCACATGGCCGCACTGCGAGACAGTGGCAGGTACCTGCCCTCCATCAAGCAGGTCCAGCGGGACGCCCACAGTTCCCCAGCACCAGCAACCCCAGCGCCAATACCCCCAACAGCAACCCAAAAGCTCCAGAGCCCAACACAGTGCTCTGAACCAACCCCAACTGCGCTGAAAGCCGCCACCCCGGGGGGATGGGGTGCTCCCGGGCACCCTTCCCCTATGCTGAGACCAAAGATCAGGGCATGGGAAAAGCCCCCACAGGCAGAAAGCAGAGGCGAGGGAGGCAGGGGGAGGCGTGCAGGAGCGTGGTGCTGTGAGGGTGGCCCTGATGAGCGCGGCTTCTACCCCTTCTACAGCAGCCGAAAGGTTCCCATCTTCTGCAGACCCTCGTAAACTAATACAATGCTAGAAAAAAGACCTAATTAAACAAGTAACCCCTTCCTCAAGAAGACTACAGCATTTGCAAAGCCTTGTGCAAAAACATCTATGATCTAAGCCTGTCAGTTCTACAGATAATCCATAGAACTTTTCTGGTTTTTATTATTCAAATAGCGATTGCTACATGATTTAAGAAGTCAAAATTGTTATTTATGCCCGTGTTACCACTACCTCAAACGCTTTCACCATACCACTCGCACACATAATCCAGTTAGCTTCTGGAAGAAGAGGTACTCAAGCATGAAACAAGAACCAAAGGAATTATATGCACAAAAACTGCACAAAAATAACTTCTGGAAATTCTAGCGTTTAATTCTGCTAACTAGTTTTAATATTTACCCAGTTAAAAATAAGCTAAAGGTTTTTAAAGGTGCCTTTTTGGAACTGGTGTGAAATCATGTGAGCTGCAGTTTTCAAAGAAAGATGTTGTTAACTATACTGATGATACATATACAAAAATTAGTAACAAATGACAAAATTGAAATCAAAATCTAAACATGACCTTGTCTCTTAAGTGTTTATTTTTACTAAGCTTTATACTCAATGCCTAGCACAAACAGGGATCCAGCTATATTATTTAATGTTACTTATATGTATTCCTTTAATTATTCATAAGTTGTTTATGTTAAGAAACTTTTTCAGTAAATATTAATAAAAGTTTGTTTTTAAGATAGTGTTAGGGAAATCCTTCCAGTCAAGTTCCTGGCTCTAGCCAAGCCTTAGACCTGGCTAGCAGGGAAGTATGCCATAAATCCCAGGTGTTTTTGTCCTAAAAATAAAATCAAGTCACTTTGACTTTTAAATTTAGTCTTATAAAAGCTGAACCCTCTTTTTGAGGTAAACTTGGAAGCTTTGTTCCGGAAAAAGCTATCTAAGTCCAGCTATGACAGACCCTGGGTAAAGGTAAAGCATTTAGGCATTCATAAGTATTTTTGTTCAGTGGTGCTTATTGTTTCATTGTCCTGGGCTTAGTGAGCATTTTGCATGCAAATCGCCCCCTCTTTGTATGTTTTTATTAGTATTGTTGCTATTACTGTTTGTTTTCTTATCTCATGGCTGTTTCCAGTAAATTCTTTTTACCTCAACCCATGATTTTCACCTTTTGTGCCTCCAATTTTCAACTCCATCCCCGGAGTGGGAAGGGGGAGGGGAAGTTGGGGAGAACAAGAGAATGGCATCTGGTTTGGGAGAGTCTCAGTGGGGGCGCTGAACTGGGGAGTACCATTTCTAAACCATGACAGTGCAGCTGTCTTCTGCAGGCTATTTCAATCTCTAGATGAATAGCACTGACATTAGCAGGTATTGTCATGAAGACTAGCACCTCCAGACTGAACTTCTAGGTTATCAAAGGGAGGCAATATTAAAAAAAAATATTTTGAGTAGTGTTAGAAGAAAATTGTTTGATTTCCAGTCACTGCTTGTTCAGAGCAGTTTTATTTACTTGGATACCTTGAGAAATGGCCCAGGCAACAGGAATGTGAATGCATGAGATCATAAGAGTTTGAATGCAAACTAGCTTAACAGTGCTGTACTAAATCCCTCCCCTATCATTCAGCTCAACCCTGTCTTTATGTCTATTGTTAGTCCTGATTTCAGATCTAAGGAGCAACAAGACTAATATGTGGGTGAAAGCACTTTCTTTAAAGGTGTAATTGTAACTTTGGCTTTCATATTGCAGGCTTACTGCTTTGGTTTGAGTTGAGTGACTTAACGTCCCAGCTTTATGAACATAGCTACATGGACAGCGTCATGGTTTAACTCCAGCCAGCAACCAAGCCCCATGCAGCCATTCGCTTCCTCCCCCACCAGTGGGATCAGGGAGAGAACTGGAGGGATAAAAGTGAGAAAACTCGTGGGTTGAGATAAAGACAGTTAAATAGGGAAAGCAAAAACTGCACACTCAAGCAAAGCAAACCAAGGAATTTGTTCACTGCTTCCCATGGGCAGTCAGGTGTTCAGCCATCCCCAGGAAATCAGGGCTCTGTCACGTGTAATGGTGACTTGTGAAGACAAATGCCATCACTCCAAATGTACTCCCCCTTCTCCTTCTTCCCCCATCTTATATACTTAGCATAATGCCATTTGGTCTGAAATATCACTTTGGTCTGTTGGGGTCACCTGTCCCAGCTGTGTACCCTCCCAGCTTCTTGTGCACTCACAAGGTGGTGTGACAAGCAAAAAAGGCCTTGGCTCTGTGCAAGCCCTGCTCAGCAATAACAAAAAACATCTCTGTATAAACACTATGTTCAGCACAAATCCAAAATATACTAGCCTATACTAGCCACTGTGAAGAAAATTAACTCTATCCCAGCCAAAACCATCACAGCCGAGAAATATTTAATAACAACTTACTGTTCAAAGAAATTTTGGTAAATGGAAAAAAAATATATGAGAAGAATTTTCCTTGGAAGCCACAGCTTTTAGTAATGCCCCAGATAACTAAATTACTAAGTGTATACAAGGTATGATTAGTGTGAAACAAGAATGGACTTTTGCTTGTCAAACCAGTGTCTGTGTAAGTTAACCTTGCTTCTTGACTCATCTTTGCCCCATTGACTTGTGGCTCTATTTTATTTCTTGTTTAGAAGCTTCACATCCTTTTTATGAGACCTAACTCACTCTTCACATTCAGGTCTTTGATTTAAATTCCTTATTTAACAGTGCAGATAATATAGGGGTTTGCTGCTGTTAGTGTTCATATGTCCACTGCAGCATCAAAGGAGTTTTCAGGACTCAAAAGATTTAATTTATCTGGTCACTCATCTTCTAACTTGGATCAGAGATGTGGTCCTAATTCTCTAAAAGCACAATGAATGTCAATAAATATTATTATGGTGCTGCTAGGAAATTAACCTACAACTGGGACTAAATCACCAGGTAGGTGCCCAGCTCTGGCACAAGACATTACTTTGGACCCAAGTCATAATAGCTGAAGCTGAAATAACAATGTTGGGTTTACATTCATTTTTCCTTCATCAAATAGTCAACAACACAGTGTGGCTAGCTATAATGCTGCTTTGCAGGTTCTGAAACTGCATGATATCAAGGTGCTTTAAACCTACCTCACTGATGTAAGAGACAGGCTGCTAGTACTTACTGAATGTTTTTTCTGGCACATTTAATACTGCATGCAGTAATCCCAGCTTAATGTGGAAGAGGAGCATCCATTAGATGAATTGCATGCTTGATGCACTAGAAGCATTAAAGGGAAGTTTTTGGGATTAGATATTAACACTTAACTCAATAGTGGCCTGTAGTTCCTGCTCTTGTTGGTTTTCTTGTGTGTTAAATGTGCAGTGCAGTTAGCAGCATGCTGTCAGGAGCCATCATAAGGCATGCAGCTACGGAAAGTGATGAAGTGCACAGTGAGGAGCCTGGTTATGCCTGTTACAAAGAAAGATGAGGAATACTTGTGCTGTCTGCAAGTGCTGTAACTCTTACCAGAGCAGAGTGGGTGATCTGTAGGAGACCTTGGTGGTACCTGCACAGAGTCAGTAGGAGCTTGTCTGTGGGCTGGCTGTTGCAGATCATTACAAAAAAGCACAAAATACTTTAAAAACTCATATGCTTCCTTTGTACCTGAACTTAAATATAGTTTTCAAAGGATGTTCAATTTCACTGATGCTGCATTTTCATAGGGCTTGCATTATGCTTGTGATGTTTTAAAATGAAAATTACATTTAACTGGTGCTTCCAGAAATGCTGAGCAGCTGCAGTTTTGCTGCTGGTGCTCCTGATTTCCTCAAATCAGGTCAGTTGTGATGCTGGTGGCTTTCCAGGGAATGTGTGCTCTTTCCCCAGCAACCTCTCTGAAGTGGACAGATAGGATGGATTCATCATTCCTACCCTTGCTGCCTAAAAACTGGGGATCTGGGTTTTGTTAGCTTGAGAAGAGTAGAAGAAATCAGTGTTAGACTATAGAAGTATCAGATACAACTATGCTGGAATAACTACTGAATTTCTTGACAGCTGAAGCTAGGTTGTAGTCCTGCCTGTGTTAGTGCTCCCTGCTGAGAGGGAGATGATATTAATATATGTGTCAAGTCACTGTAGTAGTTATTCATAGTGACTGAATCAGGATTTAATTCAGTGGTTGATTGATTCAAAGGAATCTACTCCACAGTAAGGTACTGTAAAGTAAAGCACACCTTTGTTGGCCCGGCTGGGGGGAGCATGCAGCATGCAGGGATTAACAGTACACCTCCATGTGCATGTCCACTGTGCTCATCTTACAGAGGTTATTTATACATTTACAAGTTTGGCATCCACCCTTATTTCGTTCATTTATCTGAAAGTTACATTCTTAAGGGTTGGGGTCTTATATAACTTGTAGTTTCCTTATCTTAGGGTTACAAACACGGTGCACTATTCTTATCTAATACATTAATCACACACCTATTTTGCTAATACACACTTAATTTTACTATTACACACTTTATCGCTATATTAGTTATACTTCATCTATAATTGTGTATTGATTATGTTCCTATTCTCTATTACATATAAAAATTATATTTTTCCACCCTTTGTTACAGCTCTCTCATTTGTCATTAAAACAGCAGTTAGCAGGCTTCTTCCTTCTTATCACTTAGCCCACAGGGGCTAAGCCCTTGTTCTGTAGAAAAGCGGTTAGTCAGACACATTAGCTCACATTCCTTTTTCTTATCATCTTAGTCCACTTGGGTTTGTTTTTTTCAAAAGCAGTTAGGTTTAGACGTAGCATCTAGCATTCTCTTATCAGCATAGCCCCTTCCAGGGCTAGGCTTCTTATCTTGCAAAAGCAGCTTGTTCTGCAGAAGCTAAACATTTAACTTTTATTAATCTATACTTTATATTAAGGTGTTTGTATTCTAAGGTGCTTATGTTAAAGGAGTCCTGTGTTTCAGGCAGAAACATTTAGGTTTGTATTTTCAGTCAAATAGCATGGTTTCTAGTAAGACTTTTATTTTTTGACATATATAGATTTCACTATGGCTTTGCCCTATCCAAATAGAAGAAAAATAGCAAACCAGAACTGCAGGTACTAATGAGGATGCCAGGAAGTAAGGCAGTAAAAGAGGAAACAAAGTGACTGTCCTGGTAGCAATATTCTTAAAATGTGTCACTGTAACTTAAAAGTTGAATTTCTTGTGCAGTAGATGTAAATGCCTATAAAGGGCTGAATCTTCTTCGAGAATGATCTATTTGTTACCAAATATCTGAAATATCGGAATCAGACTCTCCAACACTAAAATTGTGTTAAAGAGGGCATCATTTATTCAGACTTGAAGTGCACGCAGAGGATTCTAGCCTAACGTGGACACATGATTCTACAAGAGGGTTACTTATATACAGTCACTACATGCATAGTACAATTTACCTATTACCATAAATCCCACTCCATGTTCCCAGAGATTCAGTCCTTTGTTTTGTCTATCACTGCATTCTTGGGCCAGATGTGTTCTTCTTATCGCCCAACTGTCCTTGTTGGAAGCAGCTTTCACAGGCCTTGTTTCTCTGCTAAAAGTTTCACAGGCACAGTAAAAACCGAATGAACCCTTTTTGTATCAATTCCCTCCTTTAAAACTTTTAAAATTCCTCAAAGGCATTTGATAAGTTTAAGTTCAATTTCTATCTATAGTCACATACATCCTCACGAGATCATGACTGATTATTCTATGAACACAGCTAACAACAAGACTAGTAGTTACTACAATAATTACTACACTAGCAATTATAATTATGATGGTTTCTAGTATTCCAGCCAGCCATCATCTTAGCAACTATTCCCCTATTCCTTGAAGAATTTTATTAAGCCAATTAGTTTCAAAGGCCTTTTGTATAGTCTTTCTATCTTCAGCAGCTTGTCACATTTTGTCCTTAAGAAGGCCATCTCCCCTTTGCCTACATCTCTTCTTCTCATCTAAATGGTTGGTGATGTTTGCTTTTGCTATTGCATTATATTGTATTCCTCAAGGAATAGGCTCCCCAGCTAAACCAGGGATAGAGAGGCAGGCTGTAATGCTGGACAGATTGTGCATCTTACCTTAAATTAAAGTAAATATTAAGTTTTCTTAAACCTTCCCCACCTAAAGATGAAAGATTCCCATAAACATTAGCCTATACATTTCACTACTTGTCTACAAATATCTTTGAAATTTTCATCTGCAGAGGTCCAGTTGTTTCCCACTGTCCACTCTGAATCGAGAGCCTTCTTAATTCTGGTGTGTTGAATCCAGGAATTAAGTCCTTTCACTTTCACTGCCATTCTTGTAGTCACCAAAATAGATAAGGTCCTTTCCACTGTTTCTGGTGTATACTTGATCTCTGGGATGAAATTAATGAACTGGGGTCTAGGGTAAGAAATTGTGAGAGAAAGATAAACCTTCTAAACCATTTCCCCAACAAAATTGCTCACCAAGTTGCTACAGCATTTTAAATACTAAATTAGGTCCTCTATCAGATGACCTCCCTATAGGCACTCCAAACCCTGATGACTTCCCTAGCCTTGTTGGTGTGGCAGGGAAAAGCTTCTGGACACCCGGAAAAGGTATCTACCAACACTAGGAGATACTTGTATCCTTGTTGATGTGGTAGCTCAGAAAACACAATTTACCAGTAATCTCCAGTAGTTTCCTCTTTTGGTAATACCTGGAGGCAGTCCTTTTAAATTCAAAGGGTTATTTGTAAACAGACTTGACAATTCTTGTCATATGGACACTAAGTATCTGAATCTATAGACTAGTCACCATAACACTGATTTCCCAGTGAGTTTGCTCCTTTGCAATTTGTAATAACAGTTGTGGTAGGACTATAACCTGATTGTTGGGAGTCTCTATTCATCCACTCTCTTTATTTTGGGCTTTTAGATAATTAGCTAATTTAAAATCTGCCTGACTATACCCAGGATTAACTTCTGGAAGTGAAATAGATTTCTCAGGTATTAATGCCAGGATACCTTGTTGTGCAACCTCTCATGCAGTATTATCTGCAAGTCTATTTCCTATGCGGATTTGGGAATTCCCACATTGATGTGTCAATCAGAAATCCCTGTGTTGTTGAAAGACCTCTTTCTTTCCATATAGCTCCATGGTCATGAACAATGCTAAAAGTATATTTTGAGTCAGTCCACATATATTTACCCTTTTTCCAGCTGCCAATTCCAGGGCTTTTCATGATGCTGTGAGCTCTGCTCTTTGTGCTGAGGTGTCCATGGGCAGCGGTGCAGCTTTTATTACCTTGATTATCATGATTACAGCATAGCCAACTCCCCGTTTCCCATCTTCTACCAAGCTACTACTGTCTGTAAAGAACTCTTATCTCTGGGTCATCAGTGGGTGTGTCTCTTTCCAGCAACAAAGAAAAGATAAAATGTTCATTCCCCACTCCTAGAGGGGCTATCTGGTTGATGATCAGTATCTTGATTATTGTTTGAAGACTGTGATTGATGGTCGGCACCATGGTCATCTTTTGAAGGTTGCCTGCCAGCCACATTCTGTTTCTGGTGTTGCAAGTCAGAGTGAACGCACATTGCAGGTATCTACTGTACCCCAGTATCTCTGGAAACGCATGCATACCCGCGGGCCCAAGTGATAAGGTCGCACAGGCCCTCCCACTTATTGGTGGCAAGGTCCCATATCCAGACTTTTGCTCAAGGCAGGTGTGTCTCACCTGCAGAATGCAACAAGAGAAAATTATTCAAAATGACAGGAATCTCTGAATTCTGTGGCATTGTAAGATGATTAATTGTATATAAAGCTTTTTCCAATCGACTATGTGGGATCTCCAGGCATTCCCTTTTTTTGTTTTTCCAGAACATGCTTTAAAGTGCCATGAGCGCGTTCAACAATAGCTTGACCCGTTCGCGAATGCGGAATACCAAGTTTGTGCAAGACTCCCCACAAGCGTAACGACTGCCGTATCTTCTGCGAGACATAGGCAGGGCCATTGTCAGTTTTCACAGAAGAAGGTATCCCCGAAATTGCAAAAACCATTCTCCAATAGGCAATCACATCAAGACCCTTTTCTCCAGTGTGAGCAGATGCCCACATGGCAGAGGAGAAGGTGTCAATAGACACATGCACATACTTGAGTCCACCAAACTCGGCAATGTGAGTAACATCTGTTTGCCACAGCTGCAAGGCCCTTAGGCCTCTGGGGTTTATCCCCGCTGGTAAAGGTGCAGCAAGTCCATGACAGTCAGCACAGGAACTGACAATGTCACGAGCTTTGGTCGGTATTAACTGAAATTGCTTCTGCAGAGTATGTGCACTTTGATGGAAAAAATCATGCAACGCTTTTGACGCCACGCCTCGGTCGCAGGAAAAGGGGGTGGCACAGGATGCCAGCATGCGCTGACCCGCTCTCCCCTAAGAGTGCGTCACGAGCGGCCGCTCCCCGCCTCAGCCACCGGCAGGCAGAGGGTAGCGGTTTGGCTGTCAGCTGTGGTCCCTTAACGACAGAAGCGGCCGATAAGAGTGGACCCACGTCAAAGGATCGAGGCAAAGGAAAAAGGAAGATCAAGGGCTAGATAGGAGTATGGGATGGATATATGTAAACATAAAACCAATAGGGAAGGAGAAGGGGAGAGTGCATACCAATGAGTGAAAGGAAATATTATAACTGACAATGAAGCTTCTAGATAAATGGATGTAGCAAATAATGACAGACAAGCTGCAGGGGCAGGATTTGGAAGATGGACAGGGAAGGATCTGGAAATAAGGGAGAGATATATACCAGGACTGACGTGGGGAAAGTTGGGAAAACAGGTGGAAAACAACTTTGGGGAGAGACTATTAGGAAAACTGAACAGGGGTGAATAGGAACAAACCATTACAATTATTTTTAACAATTTCTTAAACATAAACTTCAAAATCCCACTACCACACGCTTTGGCTTGCACAATCTTGTCAGGCTGAGGCACTACCCACACAGGGTTAGCTAGCCTGTCAGCCCTGGCATTACCTTCTGTTATGAAACTTGGTAAAGTGGCGTGACTCCAAATGTGCAGGATGTAATACAAATGAATCCGGGTTTGAATTGCACACCACAAGGCTTTCAGTAACTGAAACAAAGCTGCGTTATTGACCTCTTTCAGAAGTGAGCAATCCAAAAGCTTGGTTATGTCTGTGACATAGGCAGTCAGTGACCAAGTTCATAGGCACCTGAGAAAAATCTCTGGAGTGCCATAGCAACAGCCTTTAACTCAGCCAATTGGGCTGAGCCGGATCCATGGTCTTCCAGCACTTGCCATCAAGATTCATCCTTGTCGTGGTTTGACATGGAAGTGAATTTTTTCAGGAAGTTGGGCCAAACCAATCAGTGGTCAGGTTTGGATATTGGCACCTGGAATGACCACTGAAGGTATGGACGTGCCTCTGAGAACACAGAGGGCTAAAAGCAAGAACTCCCAGGGGAGCTGCCTCTTTGGTTCCAGTCCTCGGAGACTGCAGGCTGCCGTGTCCCTCCCCCGGCAGCTGGGGGCGGTGGGGAGGGACACGGCTATAGACAAAACAAACTGAGAGCACGGGAACAGGAATACACGATTGGGATACAAAGCATGAAAATGTCCTGTCACCCCAGGACACAGGACAGCACAAGGAAGTTAATATTCAGTGCTGGGACCTCTGCAGCCTTCCCACAACTGACTTGGCTCTGAGAGTCTTGCCCCACATCTGCCTACTAACCTGAGAGGCACTGGAAGGTAATTTTGCTGTCATTGCCCATTAATGTTCGGTTCATCAAGTTATGCTGATTTATTAAACAAACCAATGGTATTTAGACTTGGAAAATGCTTTTGGAGGCAAGAAATGTAGTATTAGGAACACAAGTAGATGGACCAGTGTCCCGGTTTGAGACAAATTTAGGATGAAACATCCCGAAATGGTGTCTCCTCTGAAGAAGGCAGATTTTGGCAACCTCTCCTCCACATAAGGTTCAGAAAAAAATCCCCTGGAGAAAGTGGAAAAAAGAACTGTTTATTTAACAAGCAGGGTGTTCACAGGCATGAATAGAATTAATAATGTGAAATAATAAAACCTCTAGCTGCTCTGAAGAGATAGCAAATTCAGAGTCCTTCTGTGGTTCAGAGAGTCCTTCTGTGGGTGTGGCTTGGCTCCCCGGTTCTGGGCTGCAGTGTTCCAGCCAGTGCAGTGTGGGAGGGGGCAATGGTGTTCCAGACCGGAGAAAAGCTGACCAGTTCCAGAAGAAGAAGAAGCCACAGTCCCAGGAAAACATTTTTGCTTTAGCTACTAGAAAAACTAGATAAAAGCAAAGATGAACTCTCCATCTCTCTTCACTGCTGCAGGGCTGGGAGCTGGAAGAAAAACCCAGACCCTTATCTCTGTTTTTAAACACAAGCAGCGAAAGGAATTTCCGCCACTTCCCCCCCTTCTCTCTTCAAGCTCGCTTAAACACACAGGACTTATATCTGCCATAAAGCAGACAGTAGGGGATACAATACAGCATCATAAAGTCACCCTAGGACAACCAGTTTAACTTGCACAAGAAAGGCAAAAAAAACCCAACCCTTTAGATCTCAATTGAACAGGTATTCAATTTTTTTTTTTTCCCCACACAGAAAGAGTAATTAAAAATCTTTACACTGGCAAATGTAGAACAGGTCTTTGCCGCAATGTCCACCAAGAGTCTTCTTGGTGGTTCCCTGCTAGCTCCAACACAGCGGCTGCAGGGGACACCCTTCCGTGCTCAGGAGTGCGGAAGAGCGGCTAAGGGTTATGAGCCCTTTCCTAAGAAGGCACTGTCAGCGATGGTGAGGGAACTGGGAGAAGACAATCCAGGTTGTATAAATCCAAGGTTTATTGGTAGCTCCGGGGAGCTCCTGGCCTCAGGGGATACAACACTGGAAAGCCCCCGAGGACACCGGAGCAGACCCGTTTCTTAGGGGGTGGAAACAAGGGAGGGGTTTGGCTATCCACCAACGGGGGGATAGAGGAGAGTGGGACATGAAGTAATTGACAAGCAGGACAACATATTGGGGAGCTGAGGAGGGGGGACCCCTGGCCCTTTGCTAGCATCAGGATCCACACACAATCAGAATTGATTGTATATGAAGGTGTTTTATTGAAGCGCGGAAGCCCGGGGGTGAGACCCCATATCTGGGCTTCAACGATACACACAAATCAGTAGCTTATAACCCCTTCTACTCCCCCCACCACCCATTAATTATTAAACTTATATTGTTCCATTCTAGTTCCCATTTCTACACAGGTGCTGTTTCGCTTGACTTACTGAAGACTATGCTTGATTTGGTGAAGACCATGCTTGATTTGGTTAGGACAATCACTGTAACAGGGCTATCATTCACTCCCAAGGCCTGGCTGTCCTGCAGGTCCAGGCCTGTTCCTTCTACCTGCCCGCTCTAGCCACCACCAACCCTCCCCGATACAGTTTAGAAATCATTCCTATGATTTCAATTCTAAGCTACTAAATTTAATCCTTACTCTATCATTTCCCCCCTTTGAAAGAATTTTTCACTATAATATGTGTAAAATGCTTTCACTAGATTCAGTCCATTCGGCTTCCAACAGTCTATTCACTTTCTGACTTTATACTTGATCTTCTTCGAGTCCGTGGTTGTCGTAGCCATTATGGGTGCTGTCACGATCCGGGGGACCGGAAGGAGATGGGCGTGGATCTTTGTCTCGTGTCAGTGCCTTTATTATCTTCCGGTTCCAAGACATCTTCTTCTGTATTTCTCTCTTCAGGATGCTGTAAATCAACCAAATTACTAAAACTATGATTAGTATCATAATTAAATTCTCAATGATAGACTTAATCCATGAGCTCACATTCCATCTTAATCCTTTGAAGGTTTTGTCTAACCAGCTTGTAGTTAGTTCTTTCCCTTCTTCTTGTGCCTCATGCTCTACTTGTTTTAACTGACTAATATCATGTTCTACATCAACTGTAACATTTGGGATGTGGATGCAACAGTGATCAATTCTCCCTTTTAGGAGTCCGCACACTCCATGTTCTTTCAGAAGTATCATATCTAAGGCTAATCGATTTTGTAAAGTCATTTTTGTGGTGGCTTGTAATTGAAGATTTGATTCTTTGAAGCCTTCCTGTGTAACTCTAGCTAGCCTGTTTACCTGGCCTGTGAGTCTGTACAGCATCTCCCTATTCCGGTAATTTGCTACTGGACCAAACAAGGACTTTATGGCCCACCCAATTTTGACTCCGCTAGAGGGTTCTTGCCAAGTGTCATCTTGATCCTTATCATCTGGGGCATCTCGTTTTGTTCTTATCTCTAGGAGCTCATGGCTCCCATTAAATGGGGACCTCTTCCAGATTGGACATAAGGTGGGAATACCCAGAGTAATTTCTTTCACTTTCCCATCTACAGACAAATGTGTTGTCCATTTGCCATCACTTGTTGCCCATACAAATTGCCCTGGACTCCGAATTGTACTTCTACTACATCCCACTACAACCCTGGAATCTATTCTGCCTTGTTTGTGTTTAATTTTCCTACATGCACAACTAATTCGTAAGGCTACTGCCAATAGTGACCATTGTTTTATTTCTAAATCATCAGAGGTGCAATTATAAATTCTATTGCATGCCCTCCAATCTACCTTATTTGCTTGCTTTCTACTACTAGTATCAGTATTCATCACTGTTGGGTCTGTGTCATTCTCAGGGCCTTCCCATTTAATGCACCAAGGATTGCCGGACATATATTGAAATTTTTGAAGTATACTCACAGACCATGCACTGTCCCAGGGTTCCAATCCTTTCCAGTCTTTCTCTTCATACTTCCATATCACTGTGGTTTCAGTGACATTCTCTCTAACTTTCTTCCAGTGTGGCAAATAGCATTCCCACTTTGCAAGATTTTGATCTTCTACCCACCACTCTATGATTTGTCCTAACTTTCCTTGATTGGCAATACAGTCTTGCTTCCTCATATGCCTCATCCATTCATATGCTGTGATTTTCCAGCTCTCTTTGACTACTTGCCTTGACTCTGGTACTTGTTTACATTTGACTGTTTTGTTCCCCTTTATATCAGGCAATGCTGATGTTATAATTCCCCAGCTTATTGGATCTCCTGCTGCCTTTGGCATCGGCAGACAGGCTGTTATTCTACTGGTATTTTGCATTGTGGCAAAATCTTTGACCAACCCAATCATCACATTTTCAGTCTGAATTGCCCTAGAGACTTCTATTACCTGTGTCTGTGGTTGTACCTCTCTCTTCATCCTCGAAGGAAGAGTGCTTGGCTGACCCTTTTGCATTCCACATCCCAGAGCAATGGTAACTTTTACTGGTGACATCAATATCCACAAGAGTATTAGTGACCACAAGAGAGGCATGAGCACAGTTACCGAGGCCATTTTGAACAGTTAAATACGTCTTATCTGCAATTTCGTTGGTCCTACAGCTTGCGCAACCCACAGTACTGCTTTCTTAACTTGAGTGTAGTGGACCCAGGAGTCTATTCCAGCCACCTTGACTGCTGTAAATGTTGTCAAGAGCACCTGATGTGGCCCACACCATTTCTCTTTCAGTGGTTCCTCGTTCCAGGTCTTGATGTACACATCATCTCCTGGATTAATGTCATGAACTGGATTCTCGAGAGAGGTCCCAGGCTATTCCCAGTAACTTACTGACTTCCTTTACCACCATGGCTACAAAATGTGGACCCCTATCTGATGAAATCCCTATAGGCACCCCAAATCTGGGGATGATTTCTTGTAATAGCCATTTAACTGTTTCCTTGGCTTGATTTGAGCGACAGGGAAGGCCTTCTGGCCATCCTGAAAATGTGTCAACCCCTACTAACAAGTATTTGTATCCCCGAGTTCTTGGTAATTCTACAAAATCCACCTGCCAATAATCTCCTGGTTCTATCCCTATCCGGATTCTTCCTAACTGAGTTTGCCGTCTAGCTCCAGTGTTGTTTCTCAAGCAAATCTCACATTTTGTCATCACAGACTTAGCCATGGTTAACATCCGTACTGAGACTAGATATCGTTTTAGCAATTTAACCAATGCCTCTGCACCCCAATGACATTCATTATGTTTAACTTGTAGGATCTCTCTCATTATTACAGGAGGCACCACTATTTGCCCTTGTGCAGTTACATACCACACTTCTGAATTCTTTTGTGCATTCAGTGAATGTCCCAATTTGTCATCCTCTGTTGAATATTCGGGTTTCGGAGGCAAATTGAATTGGGACACATGGTGCTTTAAAGGTATCAATTCCAGTGCTGCTTGTACTCCTCGAGCAGCTTGTTGGGCTGCCCAGTCTGCCTTCCGATTTCCCTCATAGATTTTGGAGGTTCCTGATTGGTGTGCTTTACAGTGCATAATTGCTACTTGTTCAGGTCCTTGCACTGCTTTTATTAATTGCAGGACTGCATCTTGGTGTTTAATGTGTGTACCTTGAGAAGACAGTAGTCCTCTTTCTTTCCACAGTGCCCCGTGTACATGCACTACTCCAAAGGCATATTTCGAGTCAGTCCATATATTTACCTTTTTCTCTTCACTCAGTTCTAATGCTCTGATCAGGGCAACCAGTTCTGCTCGTTGAGCAGATGTGTTTGCTGGTAAGGCTTTTGCTTCTACTACTGCATCTATTGTTGTTACCGCATATTCGGCATATCTGGTCCCGTTCTCAATGAAACTGCTTCTGTCTGTAAACAATTCCCAGTCTGGCTCTTCTAGTGGGACGTCTTTCAGATCTGCTCTGGCTGAATAAGTGTGCTCTATTACTTCTACACAGTCGTGCTCCAGTGGGCTTTCTTTGACTGTTGTCCCTAGAAACAAAGCTGGATTCAAAAGGTTAGTTGTCTTTAATGTTACATCATCTTGTTACGTTAGGATTACCTGGAATTTTCATCATTCGACTTGGGGATAGCCAGTGGCCCCCCTTTTGTTCTAGGACAGTGGTTACCATATGTGGCACATAGACATCTATGTGTCTGCCCATCGTGAGTTTCCTGGCTTCTTGTATCAGCATCACAGTGGCTGCGACTGCATGCAGACATGAGGGCCATCCAGCACTGACGTTGTCAAGTTGTTTGGAAAAGTAACCTACCGGCCTTTTCCAGCTTCCCAGACGTTGGGTCAGCACTCCCAGTGCCAGGTGTTGCCTCTCATGGACAAACAGCTGAAAATCTTTGAACAGGTCAGGCAGTCCCAGCGCCGGGGCAGTTGTCAATGCTTCCTTTAGTTTGAGGAAGGCTTCCTTCTGTTGTTTGCCCCAGGTGAACGGCTGTGTCTTCTGGGCCTCATACAGGGGTTTTGCAATAAGTCCACGGTCCATGATCCACAGGCGGCACCATCCTGTCATCCCAAGGAAGATTCGCAGCTCATGTAGGTTTTGGGGTTCTGGAATAGCACAAATAACTTGAATACGGTTAGTAGCCAGTTTTCTTTGCCCTTGTGAGATTTCACATTCCAGGTAAATCACAGTCTGCTGGGCAATTTGTGCCTTTTCTTTCGATACTTTATATCCTCCCATTCCCAGGTGATTTAAGATTTCAATTGTTACCTTTATACAGGTGTCCTTCTCCGCTGTAGCTAGCAGTATATCATCAACATACTGTAGCAGCAGGTACTGTTCTCGTGGTACTTGCCCGTTCTTGGTCCAAATCTCCAGCTCCTTCGCTAGTTGACTCCCAAATAGGGTGGGGCTGTTCTTGAACCCCATCAGTAGCCGGGACCAGGTGAGTTGGGTCTTCCTTCTGTTTTCAGGATGTTCCCACTCAAAGGCAAATAGTTTCCTACTTTCTTTGTCAAGGGGAATGCAGAAAAAGGCATCCTTTAAATCAATCACAGTAAACCATTTATATATCTCTTTTACGGATGCTAACAATGTATAAGGATTAGCAACCACTGGGTGAATGTCTTTGGTTATTTCATTTATTGCCCTCAAGTCTTGCACTAGCCTGTAATCTCCATTTGGTTTCTTTACTGGGAATATGGGTGTATTGTATTCTGATTCACATTCTTCTAGAACTTGGTATTTCAAAAATTTATCTATAATCTTTACTATTCCTTGGCGTGCTTCAGGTTTTATGTGATATTGCTTAATTCGCACAGCCTTTGCTCCTTCTTTTATTTCCACATGTACTGGTTGTGCTAGCTTTGACCTCCCCGGAATATCTGTCTCCCAGACTGAAGGAATTACTGCATCCTCTACCTCTTTAGGAACACAAGAAACTGGTTACTCCTTAAGCATTAAAATTTTCCCAGTATTTGATTCAGGTATCCGCATAACTAATTCCCCGTTTTCAAAGGCAATTACCGCATCAAGCTTTGCTAATAAATCTCGTCCTAAAAGTGGCATTGGGCAATCAGGCATATACAGAAATTCATGTGTTAAGACTTTGTTCCCAAATGCTAGATCAAGGGGTTGCATGAATGGCTGACTTCCCTCCTTCCCGGTGACTCCGACAACTGTCGCAATTTTATCTCAAATTGGCCCTTCTAAATCATTTAATACAGAGTACGTAGCCCCTGTGTCTACTAAAAATTTAACATCTTTTTCCCCAAGTTGAATCACCACTACCGGCTCTTCATTTGCTTTTGTTCCCTGAGCCATCATCAATCTTTTTACTTCACTGTCTTGACTGGGTTGGTTGCTCTGGTAAAACCAGTTCGGACACTCATTTTTCCAGTGTCCCTCTTGTTTACAATAGGTACATTGGTTTAAGCCTAACCTAGAAACCCCCCCACGTCTTCTGTTACCCCGACCTAAACCACGAGCACCCCTGCCGCAGCCCCTAATATCTGGATTCCCTTTTCCTTGTATGACTGCCAAGAGATTTTGCTGCTGCTGCTTACTCACTTCCAGTTCCCTGTTATTATAAACCTTCCAAGCAACATCCAATAATTTATCTAAATTTCTTAATTCTTCTCCCTCTAGCTTCTGTAACTTTCTCCTTATGTCTTCCTGTGACTGGCCAAGGAAAATAAAGGCAAGCTGAATTTTTGCTAGTTCTGTGTCTACTTGGAGATCTGTATATTTTCTTGCTGCTTCTTTGAGCCTTTCTAAAAATGCCGTGGGGGACTCCTGCTTTTCTTGTCTTACCTGATATAACTTAGACCAATTTATACTTTTAAGCATTGCCTTCTGAACACCTATAACAATCCACTCCTGGTACTGTTTTAGCCTTAGCATATCTATCCCGGATGGGTCGTTAGGGTCCCGCCCAGGGTCCTCAGTGGGGAAATGGTTATCCAAGAGCCCTGTCACCAAACCATTCCGTATGTCTTCCCTAACCCTTTCTCTCGCTGCTTGGAGTACCATATCCTTTTCTGTATCATCTAACAAAGTATCTAAAATCACTTGGATATCTCCCCAATCTGGATTCTGAGTTTTCATTATCATTTTAACCACATGTGCTACTTTATCTGGATTTTCTCTGTATGACCCAGCTGACTGTTACCATATGACTAGATCAGCAGGTGAAAAGGGCACTTTTACAAAGACCGGTCCCTCAGCTCCCACCCCTTGCCTCAGCGGAGCAATTACTGTTCTTTTTGCTTGCTTTGATGTATCCTTTCCTGTCTTGGGCCACACTGGGGCTAACCTCCCTCGTGTACGGTGGGCTACTGGGGTATCTAACCTATCTTTCTCACTGTCACTACTTTCTGCTCTGTCTGTTCTCTCTACCCGCCCCGCCCGTCTCCCTCTCACAGCAAAATCCTGATTGCTACCCTGGGGAAAAGCAGTAGCTGAATTTGGCAAGGGAGGATATAGGGGAGCAGAGGGGAAAGAAGCCGGCGAAGGAGGTGTGGGTGGAAGAGGAGGATACCCCTGAGCACGGGTCGGTGCAGGGATAAACTGTTGCGCAGGTGTTGGAGGGGGAGCGGGATACCTTTGAGCAGGAGAAGGGGGATTTCCCTGGGCAGACACAGAAAGCGGGGGGGCATGTCGAGCAGGCATAGGAGTGGGATTGGTTCGAGCAGGCAAAGCAGGCGTAAGCGAGGGAGAGGTGAGAGAATCTGGTGGGGTGAGACCTGGCGGAATGGAATTTGAATACCGGGAGGACCCCAGTGGAGCAGTGGGTACCACTAATAAATCAGTTTCCAAAGCATCTCCCGCCTTCCCCACCCATTCAGCCAAATGTTCTATACAACGTTTCTCTTTTACACAAGCCTCACACTTATCATTTACAAATGCCTTAATTACCATCAGACCACACTCAGTCTGCCATTCTGGCTTACCTTGCAAATAGAAAAACAAGTCAACATACAGGACCTCATCCAACTTCCCCTCTCGCTTACAAAACAGCATCAACTGTAAAATGTTATTATATTGCCAAGATCCATTTTGCGGGCACTGTTCCCCACCTTCCAGAACATATTTTGGCCATGATGTGTTACAATGATCAATCAATTTACCCTTGTGTAATTCTTGCCCAAAATTACCTTTTTCCAATGTGCTAATAAGCACCCCAAAGGAGAATTGCTCGGTATGGGGGCATAGCCACCCAAAACCCCTTTAAGCTTCTCCATGTTACAGCTACAAAAGAGCACAGATTGCCGCTCCTGCAGTGCTTTCGCACTGACTAACGGACGGCGCCTAGGCAATACCAGGAATTCCTTTAGCCCAACCAAGCACGGCTTTCGCCGTGTCTGACCGGCTGGCACCAGACCAAAGAGAAAACACCTTAACTTTTCCCAGGGGACGTTGTGAGACGGCGGAGATGGTGGTGGCCAATGGGCTCCCCGAGAATCCCTCGGTGCCGGCTGGAGCATGATCGAATCGCGCCTCCTCAGCCGCACTCACAGTGTCCCATTCTGGGTTGCCAAAATGTTAGCGTCAGGATCCACACACAATCAGAATTGATTGTATATGAAGGTGTTTTATTGAAGCGCGCAGAAGACCGGGGGTGAGACCCCATATCTGGGCTTCAACGATACATCCAAATCGGTAGCTTATAACCCCTTCTACTCCCCACCCCCCCATTAATTATTAAACTTATATTGTTCCATTCTAGTTCCCGTTCCCACACAGGTGCAGTTTCACTTGACCTACTGAAGGCTATGCTTGATTTGCTGAAGACCATGCTTGATTTGGTTAGGACAATCACTGTTACAGGGCTATCATTCACTCCCAAGGCCTGGCTGTCCTGCAGGTCCAGGCCTGTTCCTTCTACCTGCCTGCTCTAGCCACCACCAACCCCCCCGATACAGTTTAGAAATCATTCCTATGATTTCAATTCTAAGCTACTAAATTTAACCATTACTTTATCACCTTGGCAATCACTTGACGCCCTTTGTGGAAGCTTCTAGAGAGAGGGGCTGGAGAGTTGAGTGACAGACAAGGTGCCGGGGAGGGGATATGGGGATTGACAAGGAAATTTCTACGGATTTGGGAGGAGTGGGGATGGGACTGACATTTAGGGAAGGGGATACAACTTGGGATGAAACCATAAACGAGGGAAAAACAGGGACAAGCCAAATAACACAATACAACAGGTTTTAATTGTGATACACAAGACAGATGATGGACCTTGGACCTGGTTAGCATGAGATTTGATAACAGGATGCCTTGGCAAGAGCAAACAGCTTTTAAGATTGCAAGAAGATTAGATCAGACTGGTTTACTGGAAAAAGAAAATTACATCAACTTCTGCAAGCAAGAGATGTTTAAAATGTTTGTTTGTTTATGTGATTATTAACCCAACCATTGTCGTAAAACATTATTAGTCTTCCTAGAATAGATATATAAGCAGTTGTACTTCACAATAAATTCAGATTCTTTGACCATCCACAGAGTCCCTGTCTTTCTCCAATCGCCGATAGTCTTTTCACCTTAGCAAGTTTTTTTATCCTACAAGTGTTTTGAACCTAGCAAGAACGCAATTATATCTTGAGCTCTAGCTTTTCAAATCTAGTTTATTCTGTTGAACAACAGTTTTTGGATAATACTTCTTGAATTAGGACTTGGTAAATGCCTTATGTATTGTTTTCTGAGTGTTACCAGCCCAAGTAAGGCCTGGTGTTTAGATTTTTCTTGTTCAGTAAGTATTTTCCTCATAAGAAATTATGCAGATTTATACTGTGGGTCCACATGGGCACTGATATATAAAACAAGCTATTTAATTGACTTAATGGAATCTTTTTCCCATGTTTTTACTGCAATGCTTGCTTCTTGATCTCTTTGTACAGTTTCATAATTAAAATATTTTGCTTTGTTTTCCAGGCTCACATTAAATTTCCTATTGACTATCCATATTCACCACCTACCTTCAGATTCCTGACCAAAATGTGGCACCCCAACATTTATGAGGTAAAGTGGTTTTTAAGCTAATAATTTTTTTCCCCGGTATGTGAAAAGGATTCCTATGACCTTAAATTTCTAGAAGTATTGAAGGTACTGAACATGTCTAGACATCACTAAAGTTGTTAGCTCTTTGTGTTTAAATGTCAGCTTCATGGTTGCAGAGTTAAATCTAAATGTTGTAGGAAATGCTGTTTCTGTAGGCAGGGATGGAGCCTTTGTCATACCTGCAAGTGCAGCAAGCAGCCCCAGCTGAAGCATCATGTCATGGGCGTTGGCAGTTTTAGGGTATTCTTGGATTCCCTAAACTGGTGTGTGGAGTCTTGCTGTACTGGGATACTTAGACAACAAGTTGTTTGTACATCTTTCAAGTACATTTTTAATTTGAGTATATCCTACAAAATTGTGTAATGGGACAAGCAATGTTGGGGAAAAGTCTCCTGCAGCAGTCAGCCTATGATAAAGGGGTTTGGACTTGGGGTGCTCCAACTTCAGAAAGAACCAGAGCTGGACACCAGCTTCAGGAGTCATGCACAGCCTTGTCACCCTAAGACCAGAGTGAACAGATACCGTTTGACTTAGTGTCTGCTAATCAATTTGAAGTGGCCCTTAGTCCAGTGCATGTATGAGTGGTGTTCAGAGTGTAACACTGGTCTATCAAGTCCACGACTGGACCATGGTACAACTACATAGCAGGTTCAGAAGGAGAATGATTTTATATAAAATTTTTTAAGAAAGAAGCACTCCCTAGCTTGAAAACCTTTTCTTCATGATGCTGAGCATGGGCTGCTTGAAGATATTTAAAGTTGTCAAGGACTGTCTTAGGTTGGAAATGCGGGTGTGTATTCTATTCCCATCTATCAGAAGTGGGGCGGTTATCTTTTGTTAATTGGGCAGTTTTCTTTATCTCTTCCACAACCAAACCTCCCTCCTGGGAGATATCTTCTGTTAATGGGCCACTGAGTGTCACTGCATGACTGATAAAAATTATATCATCCCATTGTGAGAAGCTCCGCCCAGAGGGAGGAGCCAAACATTCCAATCTGCGTATAATCAGAGATTTTGAACAACAGAGACAGCTTTTTCCCACTGGATTCCCAGAGGAGCAGCTGTCTTCTCCACTGGATTCCCAGAGGAAGATAAGGCCCATCTACACCACCACCAGACCTTCAGAGGAAAACTACACTTTTCTACAAGATCACTGCATCAACAGAACCACATCTGTCACTCCAGGAGGACTGCAGCTACCATTCAAATCAGACTGCTACCAACACCCTGACCAACAGGGTGTCAGGTCATATTCTGACTCTGTCAGTGTTTTGTTTTCTGTTTTTTGTACTACTGCATTTGTATTTTTTTTAATTTTCCTAGTAAAGAACTGGTATTCCTATTCCCATATTTTTGCCTGAGAGCCCCTTAATTTCAAAACTATTATAATTCAGAGGGATGCAGTTTACATTTTCCATTTCCAGGAAGGCTCCTGCCTTCCTTAATAGACACCAGTGTTTTCAAACCAAGACAGATTTTGGCGCCTAATGTAAGGCTTGAGGGCATTGATAGAAAAAAAGGGAAAAAAAGGAATAGCAGTTCTTGATTAACGTAATTTTTGTGTGCTGGATATAGAAACCTCATTAGGTGTCACCATGTGGTCTAGCTTACCCTGGTTCGGGTGGCACGTGGTCATGGCTGTATTTCTCCCATTTGCAGGCCCTTATCTAGACATGTGGCCTATAACTAAGTCTACTGTGGCTGTTATCCAGTTTGGCTTATGGGTTAATAAGGTGAGGAATTCATGGATCTTGAACTTCCTGTGGACGTCAGGTACATGAATTCAGAGCTATCACACACTAACTGTATGTTTTTGGGGTTGCTTTAATAATGGTACCTACTGTGAGGAAATGACAACGGGGTAGATTTTCTCCCAATCCTTCACCCAGCTCTTTGGGTCTGCCCCACTAGTTTTCCAAGGGATCAGATCCTGTCTAAATGCTAATCATATGTCCTGGCTTGCAAGATAAGCATATATTCTATTTGCCATCTGTTGAAGGTGGGCAGCTTTCTTATCTCTTCCAAGAACAATGTCTTCCTCCGGGGAGATATCTTCTGTTAATGGGCCATTGAATGACTCACTGCATGACTGATGGGGTTACATCATCCCATTGTGAGATGCTCCACCCTGAGGGAGGAGCAAAGCATCCCTACCTGCATAAAATCAGCATTTTTTTGGGACATGATCCTAGCCTCTTCGCTGGATTCCCAAAGGAGCAGCTTCTTCTCCGCTGGATTTCCAGAGGAAGACCAGGCCCATCTACTCTATCACCAGACCTTCAGAGAGAACTACACCCTTCTACAAGACCACCGCTTCAGCAGCATTTCATCTGCCACTCTAGGAGGAGCAGCCACCACTTAACTGGACTATCACCAACACCCTGACTCCTCAGGGTGTCAGGTTTCTGACTCTATGAGTAGTTTTGTTTGTACTAATTACATTTTTAAAAATTATTATTATTATTTATCTTTTTTCCTAATAAAGAACTGTTATTCCCATTCCCATATCTTTGCCTGAGAGCCTTTTTATTTTGACATTGTGGTAATTCAGGGGAGGGGGGTTTACCTTTTTCCATTTCACGGGGGACTCTAGCCTTCCTTCACAGACTCCTGTCTTTTCAAACCAAGACAGATTTTGGCGCCCAATGTGAGGCACAAGGGCATTGAGAGGAAAAAGGATTAACAGTTCTTAAGTAATCTAATTTTTTTTGTGTGTATGTGTGCTGATATAGAAACATCTTTAAGTGTCACCATGTGGTCTAGTTTACCCTGGTTCGGGTGGCACGTGGTCATGGCTGTATTTCTCCCATTTGCAGGCCCTTATCTAGACATGGGTCCTATAACTAAGGCTACTGTGGCTGTTATCCAGTTTGGCTTATGGGTTAATAAGGTGAGGAATTCATGGATCTTGAACTTCCTGTGGACGTCAGGTACATGAATTCAGAGCTATCACACACTAACTGTATGTTTTTGGGGTTACTTTAATAATGGTACCTACTGTGGGGAAATGACACTGGGGGAAATTTTCTCCCAACCTTTCAACCAGCTCTTTGTGTCTGCTCCACCAGTTTTCCGAGGGTTAAGATCCACTCTAAATGCTAATGATATCATATAATGGGTGGTGTTGCTGATATGCCTGTTATATTTAGCACTCAGAGATAAGGGAAGATAAACCTGGATAACTACCCTGACACCTACACCAGAGACTAGGGATGCTGTTGCAGAGCCTGACACTACCCCAGAGACTAGAGATGCTGCTGCTCCAGAGCCTGACCTTGCCCCACAGCCCGCCTCAGAAATGAACCACCCAGATTGGGTGAGGGTTCTGGTTAAGGAGATACGTGAGATGCTGAATGAGTGCATTTCCCCAGCTGGTGAGAAACCCTCCCTTTGCCTTGAAGAGGGACAGTCCAATAGTACAGCTGCAGAACCCACAGATGTTACAACTGTTCAGGTTCCAGCTGAACCACAAAGGCAGTCACAGCCAGCAGCAGTTGCCCCGGTAGAAACAAGGAGGTCTAAGATGAAAGCAGAGCACCCAGATAGGGATAGGAATGGAGGAACCTCACAACCCACAGGGGAGCCAGAGGTTGCGATCATCACCGAGTCCCTGACGTACGAAAGTCTCCGTAATCTGCACAAAGACATTGTGCGACGAGGGCGTGAGTCTTATACTACCTGGTTACTCCGGGTCTGGGACCTTATGGGTACAGGTGTGCAGCTGGACGGTGTTGAGGCAAGGAACTTGGGACCCTTGACCCAGGACTCAGGTATGAATCAGATTTTTGTAAGGGAGCCAGGGTCCCTTTCTCTCTGGGAGTGGCTTTTAATGAGTGTCAGTAAGAGGTTTGTCCACAGGGAGAGAATGCAGGAGCACCATCATAGAATGCGCTGGAAGCCCCTTGAGGAAGGGATCCAACAGCTGAGGGAAGTGTCAATATTGGAGGTACTCTTTGGGAGGGATGGACAGCATGATGATGACCCCGACAAGGTCAGGTGCACAGGGCAAATGCTGTGGAGTCTAGCAAATCTTGGGCCATCTCAGTACACCACTTTCATTGCAACAATTGATGCTGATACCAACCGAGAAACAGTGGGTTCTGTTGCCAAAAAACTTAGGAATTATGAGAGTATGATTAATGGCCCAATGCAAGCTCATATCTCAGCTGTGATTAAGGAGTTCAAAGAGGAGATAAGGGAGGAGATGAGGAAGGTTAATGCAGCACCCGTGCGAGTCACAGGCCCCAAAGTCAGACCCCAACATTCCCCAGCTAGAGAGAGAGAGGGTACACCCCAAGGGCTAATCTGTGGTTTTTCCTGCGTGACCATGGGGAAGACATGGGAAGGTGGGATGGGAAACCCACTTCTGTCCAGGCAGCACAGGTGCATCAACTCAAGGAGGGAAACACTAACTGAGGGAGTTCCACTAAAGTGAAGGTCGCCTCAATCTCCCATGACCGAGCTGCTGGGTATGATCTGTCAGATCCCCTTGAAGGAACCTTTAGTATGTATGCCCTGGAAAGAGATAATAACCAGGGTTAGAGGGGCCCTGCCTCTAGCCAGGAAGAGGCATGGGAAAATCGGATCTTCTGGACGGTGTGGATCCGATGGCCTGGCACATCAGAACCACAAAAATATGATGCTTTAGTTGATACTGGTGAGCAGTGTACTCTGATACCATCGGGACATGTGGGGGCGGAACCTGTTTCCATTGCTGGTGTGACAGGGGGATCGCAGCAACTGACCCTAGTGGAAGCCAAGGTGAGCTTGACTGGGAAAGAGTGGAACAAACATCCTATAGTGACTGGCCCAGACGGTCTGTGTATTCTAGGCATAGACTTCCTCCGGAACGGCTATTACAAAGACCCGAAGGGACTCAGGTGGGCTTTTGGAATATCTCCTGTAGAGGCAGAGGACATTAAGCAATTAAACACCTTGCCTGGACTGTCAGAAAACCCGTCTGCAGTAGGACTCCTAAAGGTGGAAGAGCACCGCGTGCCAATTGCGACCTCGACAGTGCACCGCCGGCAGTATCGGACAGATCGAGATGCCGTGATCCCCATCCGCTGAATGATTCGTGAGCTGGAGAGCCAAGGGGTGGTCAGCAAAACCCACTCACCCTTCAACAGCCCCATGTGGCCTGTGCGTAAATCTGACAGAGAATGGAGATTGACTGTGGACTATCGTGCCTTGAATAAAGTGACTCCACTGCTGAGCGCTGCTGTGCCGGACATGCTGGAACTCCAGTACAAGCTGGAGTCCAAGGCAGCAAAATGGTATACCACTATCGATATTGCTAATTTTTTTTTCTCCATTCCTCTGGCAGCAGAATGCAGGCCTCAGATTGCTTTCACCTGAAGGGGCATGCAGTACACCTGGAACCGACTGCCCCAGGGGTGGAAGCACAGTCCTACCATCTGCCATGGACTGATCCAGACTGCACTAGAAAAGGGTGAGGCTCCAGAACACCTGCAATACATCGATGATATCATTGTGTGTGGGAGCACAGCAGCAGAAGTGTTTGAGAAAGGTGAGAGGATCATCCAGATACTGCTAGAAGCTGGCTTCGCCATCAAGAAGAGCAAAGTCAAGGGACCTGCTCGAGAGATCCAGTTCCTGGGAGTGAAATGGCAAGATGGACGGCGCCAGATTCCCACTGAGGTCATCAACAAGATCACAGCGATGTCTCCACCAAGTAGCAAAAAGGAAACGCAAGCTTTCCTAGGTGCCATAGGTTTTTGGAGAATGCACATTCTCGAGTACAGCCAGATTGTAAGCCCTCTCTACCTGGTCACCCACAAAAAGAACGATTTCCACTGGAGCCCTGAACAGCAACAAGCCTTTTCCCAGATCAAACAGGAAATCGCTGATGCTGTAGCCCTAGGCTCAGTCAGGACAGGACCAGAGGTGAAGAATGTGCTCTACTCTGCAGCCAGGAACAATGACGTGTCCTGGAGCCTTTGGCAGAAGGTGCCTGGGGAGAATCAAGGCAAATAACTGGGTTTCTAGAGCTGAAGTTAGAGAGGGTCTGAAGCCAACTACACTCCCACAGAAAAGGAAATCTAGGCCACCTATGAAGGAGTTCAAGCCACTTCGGAGGTGATTGGCACGGAAGCACAACTCCTCCTGGCACCCCGACTACTGGTGCTGGGGTGGATGTTTAAAGGAAAGGTTCCCACTACCCACCATGCCACTGACACCACATGGAGCAAATGGATTGCCCTCAGAGCATGCCTGGATTGGAAACCTGACTTGCCCAGGGATTTTAGAGATAATTACAAACTGTCCGGAAGGTGAAAACTTTGGTCTCACTAACGAAGAGGAGCAGGAACAAGTGACATGTGCTGAAGAAGCTCCACCATATAACCAACTACCATCAGAAGAAACACAATACACTCTTTTCAGTGACAGTTTGTGTCACATCATAGGGATGACCCAGAAGTGGAAAGCAGCCATATGAAGCCCCACATGACAGGTTGTACAAGCTACCGAAGAAGAAGTTGGATCAAGCCAATTTGCTGAACTCAAGGCCATTCAGCTGGCCCTGGACATTGCTAAAAGAGAGTAGTGGCCAAAGCTCTACCTTTATACTGATTCATGGATGGTAGCCAATGCTCTGTGAAACTGGCTGGAAAGGTGGAAAAAGGCCAACTGGCAGCATAGAGGAAAGCCAATCTGGGCTGCTGATGTGTGGAAAGACTAACAGGGTAGACAAGCTACCTGTAAAAGTCCGTCATGTAGATGCCCATGTTCCTCAGAGTCAGGCTAATGAGGAGCACCGAAACAATGAGCAGGTAGATCAGGCAGCAAAGATAGAGGTGTCGAAGATAGACTTAGATTGGCAGCATAAGGGGAGTTGTTCCTAGCTCGATGGGCACATGATGCCTCAGGTCATCAGGGCAGAGATGTCACCTCTAAGTGGGCATGAAACCGAGGGGTGGATTTAACCATGGACAGTATTTCTCTGGTTATCCATGACTGTGAGACATGCTGAGATCAAGCAGGCCAAGCTGTTGAAGCCCTTATGATATGCTGGGTGGTGGTCCAAATATAAGTATGGGGAGACCTGGTAGATTGACTACATCACACTGCCTCAAACCCACCAAGGCAAGCGCTATGTGCTGATCATTGTGGAAGCCACCACAGGATGGTTGGAGACCTACCCTGTGCTACTGCCCAGATTACCATCTTGGGCATGGAAAAGCAAGTCCTGTGGAGACATGGCACCGCTGAGAGAATTGAGTCAGACAATGGGACCCATTTCAAGAACAGCCTTATAAACACCTGGGCCAGAGAACATGGTATTAAATGGATATATCATATCCCCGATCATGCACCAGCTGCCAAGAAAGTTGAACAGTGCAACAGACTACTTAAGACTACCCTGAAGACACTTGGCGGGGGAACCTTTAGAAATTGGGAAATGAACTTAGCAAAGCAACCTGGATGTTCAAAACCCAAGGGTCCATCAATCGTGCTGGTCCTGCCTAGTATGAACCCTTGCACACAGTGGATAAAGTCCCTGGGGTGCACATGAAAGATATTTTAGGAAAGACTGTTTGGGTTAATCCCACCTCAGGCAAAGACAAACCCATCCATGGGATTGTCTTTGCTCAAGGACCTGGTTACACTTGGTGGGTAATGCAGAAGGATGGAGAAACCCATTGTGCACAACAGGGAAACCTAATTTTAAGTGAGAACTGTGTGTAAGGTTTCATCGTGTAGAGTTTATTGATTTGGGTATGATGCAGATGGAAATAGAATAAGGGGTGGATAATGTCCTGGGTTGTAAGATATGTGTGTATTCTCTTTGCCATCTGTTGGAGGTATGGCAGTTATCTTCTGTTAATTGGGCAGTTTACGTTATCTCTTCCACAACCAATCCTCCCTCCCAGGAGATATCTTCTGTTAATGGGCCCTTGAGTGTCATTGCATGACTGATAAAAATTATATCATCCCATTGTGAGAAGCTCCGCCCAGAGGGAGGAGCCAAACATTCCGATCTGCATATAATCAGAGATTTGGAACAACAGAGACAGCTTTTTCCCACTGGATTCCCAGAGGAAGATAAGGCCCATCTACACCACCACCAGACCTTCAGAGGAAAACTACACCCTTCTATAAGATCACTGCATCAACAGAACCACATCTGTCACTCCAGGAGGACTGCAGCTACCATTCAAATCAGACTGCTACCAACACCCTGACCAACAGGGTGTCAGGTCATATTCTGACTCTGTCAGTGTTTTGTTTTCTGTTTTTTGTACTACTGCATTTGTATTTTTTTAATTTTCCTAGTAAAGAACTGGCATTCCTAGTCCCACATTTTTGCCTGAGAGCCCCTTAATTTCAAAACTATAATAGAGGGATGCAGTTTACATTTTCCATTTCCAGGAAGGCTCCTGCCTTCCTTAATAAACACCTGTGTTTTCAAACCAAGATGGTGAATGCTGGTTTAAGGGTGGCTCTGAGAATCTGTAAGTCATCTCAGAGAGGGCTGCAAGAGGTGGAAAGCCAGTGGGGCCTGGAGAGGCTAACATCTTCTCTCTGGCCCCAGGTTCCATCTGCACTTTCCCCTCATCTGTCATTGAGACCCCATGATCCTCTGGACTTAACTTCAGTGAAGACTGTCAGCTGTGGTTGATACTGCCATAGCAGTCCTGCAAACTGCTCATGTCAGACTGCTATTGCTGATGGAGAATTGGTTTTACAGGCATCTTTAAGTGTTTCTAAATGGTAGGCATTATGGAACTTTAAATTCAGGTCATAGCACTGTGAGTAGATTGACACAGACTGAGGATTATGTAGCTGTATGGGTTCCATATGCTGCCAAAATATTCTTCCTCTTGCATGCTGGAAGGGATTTTCAGTGAAACCTTCAGAGACCATCTCCTGCTTTTTCACCTGACATTTTGAACACCTGTGTCCTAGGGAAGCAATGTAAGCCTGCCCCACACCATCTGTTGAACATCCTTGTGTCCTGAGAAAAGCATTGTTGTAATACCAGAGCTAGGAGAGTGTGCTAAACCCTTCAGTTAAAAAAATCCTGGAACTAACTCAGCTACCAATGATGTGGTGGGTTGACCTTTGCTGGATGTCAGGTGCCCACCAAGACACTCTATCATTCCCCCTTCTCAGCTGGATAAGGGAGAGAAAATAAGATGGAAAATGACTCATAGGCTGAGATGAGACAGTTTACTAAAGCAAAAACAAAAGGTTGCACACACGCAAACAAAGAGGAAAAAAAAGGATTTCATTCTCTATTTCCCATCAGCGAGCAATGTCCAGCTGCTTCCCGGGAAGCAGGGCTTTGGCATGTGTAGCGATTGGTCTGGAAGGCATTGTAAAAAAATGAATGCCCTCCCATTCCTCTTCCCTCCCTTATCTTTTATATCTGAGCTGATGTCATATGGTTTGGAATTTCCCTTTGGTTAATTTGGGTCAGCTGACCTGGTTGTGTCCCCTGCCAGGATATTGCCCTCCCCCAACCTACTGATGGATGGCAGAATGTTGAATAGACAGTGCTGATGCTGTTCCAGCACTGCTCAGCAGTAGCCAAAACACTAGTGTGTTATCAGTACCTTCCAGCTACCAATGCAAAGCACAGCACTTGGAGGGCTGCTATGGGAAAATGAATTCCAGCTCAGCTAGACCCAATATTATTCCATTCCAATATTATTCCACTACACCCCTTATTGCATACCATTTGTGTCATACTCATATCTCACATAATTTAATACATTTATATCTTAACTATTCTATTGTATTTAATACTCATTACTGAAATCCCTTCTTACCAACTCTTACAACACAATCTACATTTTCAAACCATCTCTATAGCAAACATACAGATTTATACATTTTCATTTACTACTATCCCCTGTCCTTTTACAGATAGATATTATTTTCCCATTCCATGGGCTTCCTCCACCCCTCCAGATGATCAAAACCAGGCAATTACTTTGTCACCAAAACTGCTGGAAAATCAAACACTCCAACATTTTTAGGGTTAGAGAATCAAGGCATTACTTTATTCTGGTCAGGATGTGTAACAGAAATCATTTCACCCACACATAGCCCGGGTTGTGCAGAGAAAATCATTCCATGGCGCATTAATTTTAATAGATTTTTCAGATACTTATGCAGTCAAAACCCATAGAAATCCATTGGTTCAATGTTCATTGGTCCCAAGTTATGCAGTTCTTAGCATTTGGTTTCCTATTGGCAATTGATCTCTTTGCCTCCGATGGTAATTAGGTCCTCATTCTTATCTCTCTTTTCCCAGATCAGGTGTCTCTGACCATGCCAGGGGTCATGTGTGGAGTTGGTGGTCGTTAATAGTCGTTGATGGTCGTTGTCTTTTGTGTATCTTCTGTGCTACTCCCAGTCTGTTGAGATGTTAAGCTCATCAGACCTCACCTGGTGGACCAATCCTTTGAAAAGAAATTTCAGTTCCCTTCCCCCATGGCAAGAGTGAGCAAAACTGACTAAAGCTACATAAAACATTTTAACCTTTGTAACATTTCCAACAGCATGGCTTACAGGGTGTTTCTAGCCAGCCAGTTGTTGCCTCCACCATGGTGAGTATGTAGCTCTTGCCTTGGCATATTCATGGCAGTGGTCCAACGTAGTCAATTTGCCAGGCCTCACCACATCAGAAACCCAGCCACTGCCCTCTATTCCAAGGAGATTCTACTCGTGTGGCTGGTTTGATTGCAGCATGTTTCACATTTCTGAATAACCTGTGTGATGGCCTCCATGGTCAGGTCCACTCCTTGATCACAAGCCCATCTGTATGCGGCATCTCTTCCTAGAGCCTTTGGTGGCTGAGAAAAACGGTGGAAGGAATAGGAGAGCTCACATTATCAATAAGTGGCTCAAGGGTTGGTGTCAGCAACAGAATTTTGGATTCTTTGATCATGGGGCAACTTTTACAGCACCTGGCCTACTGGAACCAGATGGGCTCCATCTCTCTGTTAAGAGTAGAAGGTTTTTAGCTTGTGAACTGGCAGAACTTGTTGAGAGGGCTTTAAACTAGGTTTGAAGGGGGCTGGGCTCTCTGGAAGCAGGCCTGAGAGTGGTAAGCCTGAGATAGGAGTGAAATCAATAGCCCAGGTGAGGTGCATGTATACTAATGCATGCAGCATGGGTAACAAACAAGAAGAGCTGGAGGTCATGGTGCAGCAGCAGAGCTATGATGTAATTGCCATCACGGAAACGTGGTGGGATGACTCACATAGCCGGCGCACTAAACTGGATGGCTACAACCTCTTCAGGAGAGACAGGGAAGGGAGAAAAAATGGAGGGGTGGCCCTTTATAATAGGGAGGCTTTGAACGCCGTAGGTATTGAAACGAATGGCGATGAAGTTCAATGCCTATGGGTAAGAATTAGGGGGAAGGCCAAGAAGACTGACATCCTCCTGGGAGTCTGTTAGCATCCACCCAACCAGGAAGAAGTGGTGGACAACTCATTCTTTAAGCAGCTAGAGAATGTTTCAGGATCATCAGCCCCTGTTCTTGTTGGCGATTTCAACCTGCCGGCCATTTGCTGGGAACTTAATACAGCTGATAAATGGCAGTCCAGGAAATTTTTAGAGTTTGTAGAGCCCACCAAGGGAGGGACTATGTTATATCTGTTATTTGCAAATAGAGATGGGTTGGTGGGAGATGTGGTGGTTGGAGGCCACTTGGGGCATAGTGATAATGAAATTATAAAATTCTCAATATTTGGTGAAATCAGAAG
Source organism: Anomalospiza imberbis (assembly GCF_031753505.1). Taxonomy (NCBI): domain Eukaryota; kingdom Metazoa; phylum Chordata; class Aves; order Passeriformes; family Viduidae; genus Anomalospiza; species Anomalospiza imberbis. Next base: position 1,898,211 of record NC_089720.1, on the reverse strand, counting down.
GAACAATAATAATACTTTTACACTGGACTTCCGGAGGGCAGACTTTGGCCTATTCAGGAGACTTATTCAGAGAGTTCCTTGGGAAGCAGTCCTTAAAAACAAAGAAGTTCAGGAAGGGTGGGCATGCTTCAAAATGGAGATCTTGAGGGCACAGGAACAGACTGTCCCTGTGTGCCGAAAGATGAGTCGACTAGGCAAATGTCCAGCCTGGATGGGCAAGGAGGTTTTGGAGTAACTTAGGAATAAAAAAAGGATGTATTATCTTTGGAAAGAGGGTCAGGTCTCTCAGGAAGTATTTAAGAGGGCTGCTAGAGTATGTAGGAAAAAAATTAGGCAGGCCAAAGCTCAGTTTGAACTTAAAATGGTGACTTTTGTAAAGGATAATAAAAAATGTTTTTATTAATACATTAATGGTAAAATGAAGAGTAAGACTAACTTTTGTTCTTTATTAGATGCCCAAGGGAACTTAGTAACTGCAGATGAGGAGAAGGCAGAGGTGCTTAAAATCTTCTTTGTCTCAGTTTTTAGTGGGAAGACTTGCCTTCAGGATAACTGTCCTCTTGGGTTGGTCAATGATATCAGGGAGCAGAATGGTCTCACCATTATCCAAGAAGAGGCAGTCAGAGAACTGCTGAGACGCTTGGATATTCATAAATCCATGGGACCAGATGGGATCCATCCCAGGGTGATGAGGGAGTTGGTAGATGAGCTTGTGAAGCCCCTCTCCATCATTTACCAACAGTCCTGGCTCACTGGTGAGGTTCCAGATTACTGGAAGCTGGACAATGTGATGCCCATTCATAAAAAGGATGGGAAGGAGGATCCTGTTAATTATAAGGCAGTTAGCCTGACCTCATTACCAGGTAAGATTATGGAACAGTTTATATTGAGTGTCATCACACAGAACTTAGTGGAATGCCAGGGTATTAGACCCAGCCAGCATGGGTTTGGGAGGGGTAGGTCATGTTTGACCAACCTGGTCTCCTTTTATGACCAAGTGACCCGCCTGGTGGATGCAGGAAAGGCTGTGGATGTTGTCTATTTGGACTTTAGCAAGGCCTTTGACTCTGTCTCCCACAGCATACTCCTGGAAAAGCTGACAGCCCATGGCTTGGACAGGAGCACTCTTTGCTGGGTTAGGACCTGGCTGGATGGCCGGGCCCACAGAGTGGTGGTGAACGGTGCAGCATCCAACTGGAGGCCAGTTACCAGTGGTGTCCCTCAGGGGTCTGTGCTGGGGCCAGTTCTGTTCAATATTTTTACTGATGACATGGATGAGGGGATTGAGTCTTTCATTAGTAAGTTTGCGGACGACACTAAGCTGGGAGCATGTGTCGATCTGTTGGAGGGTAGGAGGGCTCTGCAGACAGACTTGGAACGGTTGAATGAATGGGCAGAGTCTAATAGGATGAAGTTTAATAAGTCCAAGTGCCGATTCCTTCATTTTGGCTGCAATAACCCCCTGCAATGCTATAGGCTGGGGGCGGTGTGGCTGGACAGTGCCCAGGCAGAAAAGGACCTGGGGGTACTGGTTGACAGCAAGGCTCAACATGAGCCAGCAGTGTGCCCACGTGGCCAAGAAGGCCAATGGCATCCTGGCCTGTATCAGGGATAGTGTGGCCAGCAGGACTAGGGAAGTGATTCTTCCCCTGTACTTGGCACTGGTTAGGCTGCACCTTGAGTGCTGTGTCCAGTTCTGGGACCCTCAATTTAGGAAGGATGTTGAGATGCTTGAGTGCATCCAGAGGAGGGCAACAAGGCTAGTGAGGGGCTTGGAGCACAAGCCCTATGAGGAACGACTGAGGGAGCTGGGGTTGTTTAGCCTGGAGAAAAGGAGACTCAGGGGTGACCTTATCGAATTTTACAACTTCCTGAAAAGTGATTGCAGTCAGGTGGAGGTTGGTCTCTTTCACAAGGCAGCAACTGACGGAACAAGAGGACACAGTCTCAAGCTGCAGCAAGGGAAATATAGGTTGGATATTAGGAAAAAGTATTTCACGGAAAGAGTCATAAAGTTTGTGAATGGCCTGCCTAGGGAGGTGGTGAAGTCACCAACCTTGGATGTGTTTAAAAAAAGACTGGATATGGCACTCGGTGCCATGGTTTAGTTGAGGTGTTAGGGCATGGGTTGGACTTGATGATCTTTAAGGTCTCTCCCAACTGTTGAGAAAAGCGAGCACTTTAAGAGATACCACCTTTCCCAGTGAGTTTGTGTGGTTCTTCCCCAACATTGTGGTAATTTGATTCTCAGGATTGTATGGTTGTGTTTGTGGAGATTTTAAGATTTTGTTTGCAACAAGTGTAGCATTTTATGCAGAAGAGCTACAGTATGGTGATTTATGTTTAACTGTGGTAAAACAAATTAGAAGAATTCCAGGAATTCTTCCCCCCCGCCCACAGCAACTTAAGCCCTGACTCTTGGAAATTTGAGATAAGGAGGAGGGGAGGGTCTGTGTTTGTGAGCATATCAGAGTTTTTGCTGCAACAGGTGCAGCCTTTTGCCGGGCAACAAAGTAAGTGTCAGTAGAAACAATGCTTTAATTAGATTGTGCAGGAAGAGAACTGGAAAAGACTGAGATTTTGTGAAAGGGAGTTTTTGGTGCATTGAGAGGCTGGCACCTTGCGTGAGTACGATTGCAATACAGAGTTTGTGAAAGGGGCTGGTATTGCTGTTCTATGCCCCAAGTGTAAATTGAAGGTTCCTGATCAAGCCAATTCAGAACCTAAGATCTTAAAGCTTATGTGTGGAGGATCGCATCTGATACCTGCCACTTGGAGGTCTGTGTGTGAGAAAAACTGAGAAAAGACTGTGAGGCTTAGGTTGAAACAAAATAGTATAAGGAATGAGAACTAACCAGAGCAAATAAGGTGAGGTCTTGTATGCTGATATGTTTTCCACCTTAAAGAATCAGCCAGAATGGCAGAGTAACTGTGGGTTCAGAGTTCCCTCTGACCCACTGGTGTTAGCTCTTGAAAAAGAAAACAGAGCAAAGAGAAGGCAAATCAAACGTGCTGTTCAGCATGCCGTATAAGGCAGCAATGTATGAAATCAGACAAAGCTTATCATCCTGAAACACAAAAACATACATGATTTGTAAAAGGCTCCTCCTAAGGTAAGGGAGGATGAAGAAGACCTCCCCAAAAGGGAAGAGGACTCAGGCTCCAAAGGTATACCCACTCGAACCCATCCCCCTCCTGGCAGTTCAATCTCATCCAGAACTAGGAAGCAACAGACCCCTCTGCGAGAGGCAGTGGGACCAGGAGAAAGGAAAAGGGTGGAATTTTGGTTGATACAGGGCCATATATCCAGTTTTAAAGAAAGCTTTAGTGGGAATAACTGGCCAGTCTGAGAAGGCATACTTTTGCAAACCTTTAAAGTAACAATGGGGTATTTATAAGTTTTTGTATATACCCAACTCACTAAACATTCTAGAATGAAGAGGTTACACTGGAGGTAAATGATCAAAGGTACATAGAGGTATTAAGTTTAACATTATCAACCATTGAAAATAAGGAGGAAATTAGTGAAGAGCTATTAGGACAAGTATTTTCAGGGGTATGGCCCTCTGATGTACCAGGGAGGGCAAAGAATGCCCCCCCCATAGTAATCAAGCTTAAGGAAGGGACACAACCAGTGAGAATTAAGCAGTGCCCCCTGAATAAGATAGGGAAGAAATCAGCCCAATAATTGATAGTACAGGATTAAGAGCTGTCAATTAGATAACAAAGGATTTATATCCTGTAGTAGCAAATCCATATCCCTTACTAACTTGTTTAACACCTGAACTAACCTGGTTTACTGTTTTAGATCTGAAAGATGCTTTCTTTTGCTTCCCTATCCACGAAGCCAGCCAGAAAATTGTTGTATTTGAATAGAAAAGCCCTAAAAGCGGGCCCAAAACCTAGCTCACATGGTCCATGTGCCTCAAGGCTTCAAAATCCCCCACTGTTTAGAGAACAACTTGCAAAGAACCAGAGTTCTGGGAAACTCCACAAGAAGAAGGAAGAAGCCTTTCAAATTTCCTAGAACTCCAAGGATACAGAGTATTAAAGAAAAAGACACAGGCATGGCAGGGTGGTACTAACTGTGGGTTTATAATTACAGACAGTTTGCCAGATAGAGATCTCCAGTGGACAAAGGAAGCCACACAGGCCTTTCACCAGCTAAAGAGTGCCTCATGTCAGCTCCAGCTTTGGGACTTCCAGATATAAGTAAAATATTCTTTCTATTCTCCCATGTAGCTCAGGACTTGAATTCATACCAGAGGGCAGTTGCTTACTTTTCCAAGCAACTAGATGCAATGCCAAAGGATGGCCAGGTTGCCTCAGAGCTGTAGCAGCAGTCGTGCTGAATATACAAGAAGCATGCAAATTTACCCTGGGACAGAAATTGACTGTACTAGTGTCCCACACAGTGTCCACAGTACTAGAAGTAAAGGGCAGCCACTGGCTCTCACCACAAATGTTCCTGATGTACCAAGCCATCATGGTACAAGATGATATAGAGAGTAGTAACTAACATTATCAATCCAGCTTCTTTTCTCAGTGGAAATCAAAGAGAAGCAGTACACCACGATTGCCTGGAGACTACTGAAGCTACTTACTCCAGCCATCCAGACTTAAAGGACACTTTTTTAGATGATGCAGAGCCCTAGTTCACTGACAGGAGTAGCTACGTTGCTAGTGGAAAGCGACATGCTAGATATGCAGTCACTACCAGAGAGGTAATAGAATCTGCACCCCTACCAACAGGCACCTCTGCACAGAAGGCCAAGATTATTGCACTGCCCCGTGCCTTGGAAATGGCAAAAGGAAGGAGAATAAACATTTATATAGAGTCTAGATATGCATTGAGTTGTGCACGCACATGGAGCTGTCAAGAGAGAGGGGACTGCTGACCTCACAAGGAAAGAACATCAAACATGCACAAGAGATAATCCGGCTGCTGGAAGCATGCATATTAAAGTACACCAGAGAGTGAGCTTAGAATTGGAAAAAAGAAATGAGCTAGTGGATAGAATGGCAAAGAAAGCAGCAAAAGGTGAGGTAATCATGAACAGATTTCCCTTAAAGGTAAGCCAGAATATAACAATAATACTAATCAAAAAGGACATATAACCAAGAGGGGTGGGCTACCATTAAAGGAGAGCTAGTAATCCCTCCCCATTTGTGTGGTCACTAGTAAGGGAGGAGCACCAGAAAACACCCTGGGGCCTAACTACTTAAAAGCTTTTATAAAGCGTGGGTCCTTTCCCAGAATGACCAAGGCTGCCAGTGTCACAGAGTGCATCGAAATGAAGTGTTGATTTTTAAGTGGTAGTTTTCACAGGCTTTTTACACATATCTGATTTAAAGGATCATTACCAGGAATTTAAATGCCACAATCACTCAAGTGAACTAACAGTGTGATCCTTGCCTCCAGACTAACCCCAAGAATACCCCCAGACAAAACTTGATCAGATTGGGAGGGGCAATGAATCTGGACAGCAGTGGTAAATTGGCTTTTCAAAACCCCCATAGAAAGGAGGGTGTCAGTATTTATAAGTATTAGCAAATACATTTTCAGGGTGGCCAGAAGCATTCCCCACCAGAACTGTCAAGGTGACCAGAGTAAATAATACTGCTTTTGGAGTTCCAGTCACAATATTCCCAGACAAAAGATCACATTTTATTTCCAGAATAGTACAAGAGACCTATATAGTGGCTTTAAGTAGACAGGTCAAAGAAAATAAAAAGACATGTGGCTAGAACTCAGAGCAGGGAGCGAAGTGAAGTATATGTTAAGTCTCTTACAGAAAAGACTTTAGAACCACAGTGGGAAAGACCATTCCAAATGCTTCTCACCACCTACACTGCAATCAAAGTTAGGAAGCAAAATGCCTGGATCCACCACACTTAAATGAAACAGGCCCCAGAAGCCACTTCGAAATTGACACCAAGAGACAATGAACTGAGACTAAAACTTATTCAAGCAAAATAAGTGTATTGCGGGGGGGGATAGTTTGTAATTTTATTTATAGAATTGTTTTGTGTATGATTGTAATTGATACTGAATAGCCTTAGTCCCAGATTCTAATCAGTGCACTAGATCTGTGAGAGAGCTGGGCACTGCAGCAGGTGGACTAGCAAACTTAAAACAACCCCTAGAGTTATCCCTAAAAGGCCGGGGTCCAAGACCACAAGTTAATAGTAAGAGTGCTTAGTATGGTTCAAAATAACATGTCTTTAGCTTTCAGTTTTACACAAGCACAGTTTTTGATGCAGGCAACAGCAGCTTTAATCATACAGGAGGAGGTGAAAGTAATTTTCCAACTGAAATTTGAAGGATTGACTAGGATAATGTGATTAATTCTGAGAGAAAGTTCCAATCCTAGTGGACTATGGTAAATTTGCTGATTATATAATGAAATCTCAGAAGCATCTGTGACCTATAATTCTGTTTCTAATGTAGCCACTGCCTTTATACTTACTGTATGCAATGCCACTGTTTAAATCATGAAAAATGGTGCTCTACCCCTCAGAACATAAGGTATGGGCACAAAAGGTGAACGAAAAGTGGCAAACAGTTGTTGTAGATGTCGGCGAACCCAATGGGAAGAATGATGATGTCTGACTTATTTCAGAAGGCTGAATGATTTCTTTATTATAATTATGCTATGATACATTAATATACTATATAAAAGAGGATACTAAAAACTACATGCTACTCTCTCTAACTATCATATCTACCTCACTCACAACTCGTGACCCTGTTCTCCAGAGTCCAGACACAGGTGGATCCGATTGGCCATCAGGCCCAAACAATCCACTGTGATCCAACCAGGCATTCGCTCTAGGTAAACAATTCTCCAAACACATTCCACAAGAGAAAAACAAGGAGTAGAAATAGAAATTGTTTTCTCCTTCACTTCTCTCTGTGCACCTTTATAAAAATCCTGAGAGAGAGAGAAATGTGCTTGCCACAAACAGTAAACTTAGAATCTTGTGCTACTAGGGAACAACTAGGATAAAGCAATACTAATAATGTGTACTATTAATATTAATACTATCAGTGTCAAGATGTGTGTCTTGACACTGAACACAGTATCTGCCACTTTGAGATTGATCCAGTCACTGATCAGAAAACTGTGCTTGTATATGCTAGTAAAGGTTGCGTATGCTTGAGGACTCCTTGTGCTATTGTAATTGTGCTTAGTAGGTCCAATATACATAGTAAAGCATTAAGGGACACTTATTAATGTAAAGATTTGCATTAAGTAAAAGAATTTTCACCGCAATTCAGTGGCTACACCAAAAGCCCATCAGTACCCCTTTGGATCCTTGAAGTACCCTCTCCTGAGGCAGTTGCTGCCAAAGATACAAGGGGCCTCTTGGCCAGTCACAATGGAATGTTTTTCCCACTCACTTCAGCCTCTAATACAGACAATTCTTGGCATCCCTCTGTCACTCCAGAGGTCCAGATGGGTTCTGTGGCTCTATATGCTGATGGCACCAGTGCACACTGTGCACTAATGTCTACCAAAGCATTATACTTCTGTGAATCTGGTGTGCCAGACCATGGAATCCACATAGTCCCATATATCCGGTCATCCATTTCTTCCTCCTGGCTGAAGGCAGGGACCCTCCAGTCATGTTCCTCACTGGAGTGTTCACTGTCTTACCTTTGCAATGCCAGATCAAAAGTCCCCTCACCAGGATCAAAAGACATGATTTCAGTTCTTCTATGTGGGAGATTGCTGATTGCCTTCTTATGTCTCTGCAGCAACTATACGGACAGTCATTTTGAGTGACCCCTTCTTAACAGCTCTTTTCCCTCTCAGTTCACATATATGGGCTTCCAGCTGAAAGGTGAGTTCATCATCCCACTTTATGTCCAACTCCTGGTCCAGAGTGCACCATGCAGCATATGCCTGGGGCTTCCTTTCCCTCTGGCTGGGGCAGGAGAGGACCAATCTCTTGGGCAGATCCTGACAGCTGAAGTGCTGGCTTGTAGGGATGAGGAGGTACAAAGATTTTCTTCAAAGTTTTTCAGACATGAAGCTGCTCTCTCCACAGCTGGTGTATCTATTTGCGGGTAATACATTGCTGCCAAGCTGTTAGAATATGATGCAGGGGTGCTTTGAACCACCTTCCTCCACATGGCCAGTGTTCAAGGGACATCCTCTGGATCTTTAGAGGCCCTGTCACTTTTTAGATCACTATAGATGACTTCCAGCACTGCTAATTCTCTCAAGTATTGGATACCTTCATCTGCAGTGGTCCACTTCCCTGGGGAATTCACAAGATCTTCATTAAATGTATATCTTGCCCTCACACTTGAGAAGAGCCATCTCCAGAGGCTGCAAATTGCTGCCCCTTTTCCAATTCCTCTTTCAATTTCCTGATCTCTAGCAAGGGATCCCAGCTGTTGGGCTTCATGACCTTCTAAGTCCTGACTGACAGACCCGTTATCCCAGCATTGAAGCAGCGAGGCAGAAATCCGTTCACCTGGCTAGTGGCTGTAATGTTTTTGCAAGTCTCGAAGTTCTGATGAGGTCAGGGACTGAGTAACTTTGGTTTCCTGTTTGAATTGTCTCACTCCTTTCTCCAATTTCTTTGTTGAAGGACTGGCTTCTTTATCAGATGCTTCCTTTCCTGATTCTTCCTCCTCCTCTTCCTCCCTTTCTAATTGATGGTATGGATGTGTTGTTCACTTTGTCCACTTTTTCTTTTTCATTACTGAGGCAATTACTGTAGTTGTTGTTTGAGCCCCTTTCTCAGCCATAGTGTCCTCAAACACAGTTTGGGCTTCTGCCTCAACTACAGTCCTCTAAGAGTACTGAACTGTGGCTCAATAGGTACAGGCTAGGCCCCAGTACAGGGTGAGATGCTGCTGGTTTTCATTGGGGTAGGTAAGGCACCCTTCTATCAGGTGATGGGTCAGTTTGTAAGGGTTGATTACCTGTTCAGGTGGAAAGTCCCAGGCAATGGGAGGTGATGACCACCCTGGGAACCTGCCCAAATCCTGCCACCCAGGGACTGGGTACTTCAGGGCACATTTCAATGTTGCATCACCCAAAATTAGTTTTCTCTTACACCAGGGCAACACCAGATTCCACAAACCCCATAATGTGCTAAAAGTGTAATTTAATGGTATTAAACAGACCACATAACAATGAACAAGGACCTCAGGAGCCTACATAATAAAACTATCCATATTAATCCAGGATAGGGAGAGGGAAATCACAGAATCACACAGAATCAACTAGGTTGGAAGAGTCCTTTGGAATCATTGAGTCCAACCTATGACCTAACACCACCTTGTCAATTAGACCATGGCACTAAGTGCCACATCCAGTCTTTTCTTAAACACCTCCAGGGATGGTGACTCCACTGATGCCTTGGAGTGGTTACCTGGAACAGAGACTAGACAAGATTAAGAGAATAAAAGCGGGTATTTATTAAAGGCCTTCAATAGGTACACCTTGGGCAGTCAAAGCCTCCAACAGGCTACACCCAAGATGGACAAATGGTCACAAGTTTTTCAGACAGATATAATTTTGGCCCGTTTACATATGAGGGGTTAATCCTCCAATTACAGCTTCAGGTAATGAAGTAATATACCCCCAGTTTGCTCCTTCCCTCAACACACTTTTGTTTATACTATTCGGGGCCTGGGACAGTATGGTGTCCTTGAGTTTCAGGCCTAGAGAGGAATGAATTTTTGTCTGAATAAAATGGGAGAACAGTAGCTGACAGGCTATGGAGTTTTAGAGTTACACACTAAAGCAGTACAGGATCTGAAAAATATAAAAGCTAAATCCTAAGGCATCGCTACCACCTCCCTGGGCAGCCCATTCCGATGCTGAACCATTCTTTCTGTGAAGAATTTTTCCCTAATATCTAGCCTAAACTTCCCCTGGTGCAGCTTGAGACTGTGTCCTCTTGTTCTGTCACTGGCTGCCTGGTAGCAGAGCCCAATGCCCACCTGGCTACAACCGCCTTTCAGGTAGTTATAGAGAGTGATAAGGTCTCCCCTGAGCCTCCTTTTCTCCAGGCTAAACAACCCCAGCTCCCTCAGTTGCTCCTCATAGGACTTGTGTGCTAGACCCTTCCACCAGCCTTGTTGCCCTTCTGTGGACATGCTCCAGCATCTCAACATCCTTCCTAAATTGAGGGTCCCAGAACTGGACACAGCACTCAAGGTGCAGCCTAACCAGTGCCAAGTACAGGGGAAGAATCACTTCCCTAGTCCTGCTGGCCACACTATCCCTGATACAGGCCAGGATGCCATTGGCCTTCTTGGCCACGTGGGCACACTGCTGGCTCATGTTGAGCCTTGCTGTCAGTCAGTACCCCCATGTCCCTGTCTGCCTTGCCACTGTCCAGCCACTCTGTCCCCAACCTGTAGTCCTGCATGGGATTGGTGTGACCAAAGAGCAGGGCCCAGCACTTAGTTTTGGTAAACCTCATATTGCTGGATTCAGCCCATCTATCCATCCTGTCCAGGTCCCTCTGCAGAGCTATCCTACCTTCCAGCAGATTGACTGCCCTCCCCCAAACTGGTGTCATCTGCAAATTTGCTAATGGTAGACTTGATCCCCTCATCCAGATTATCAATAAAGATACTGAACAGGACTGGGTCCCACACCGATCCCTAGGGAACACCACTAGTGACTGGCCGCCAACTGGATGCAACACCATTCCCCACCACTCTCTGGGCCTGGCCATCCAGCCAGTTCCTAACCTGGCAAAGGGTGCACATGTCCAAGCCATGGGCAGCCAGCTTTTCCAGGAGTATGCTGTGGGAGACAGAGTCAAAGGCTTTGCTCAAGTCCAGGTAGACAATATACACAGCTTTCCCCTCATTCACCAGGATTTCACCTGGTCATAAAAGGGGATCTGGTTGGTCAGGCAGGACCTGCCCCTCCCAAATCCATGCTGGGAGATGCATTCCCTCATCTTCTCCACAAGATAACTCCCCCAGCACAGCAAGGCCATCAATGCCAAGGCAAAGCACAGAGCCATCATTTGTATTAACATGTTCCCAAACTCAGCAAAATAAAGAGATAAGCAGTGCAGCTGACAATCTCCATGTCTCACACAGGAGCTTGCTACTTAATAACTACTATAACTATAACATGCAATATATATAACTGCCTTTGCCACCAAAAAGGACTGGTGGGTTGACCTGGGCTGGATGTCAGGTGCCAACCAAGCCACTCTATCATTCCCCCTTTCCAGCTGGACAGGGGAGAGAAAATAAGATGGAAAATGACTCGTAGGTTAAGGCAGTTTACTAAAGCAAAAGATTGCGCACACACAAAGGGGAACAATAAAAGGATTTTATTCTCTACTTCCCATCAGTGAGTGATGTCCAGCCAATTCTCAGGAAGCAGGGCTTCAACACGTGTAGCGGTTGCTCCAGAAGGCAAACATTGCAAATAACAAATGCCCCCTTCTTCCTCCTTCCTTTAGCTTTTATATCTGAATTGATGCCATATTGTTGCAGTACAAGCTGACTTGTACTGAACATTCATCCATTTACAAATAAGAAACCCAGCCCAGTTCCATAAAGCAGTCTCTAGGCTGACTGACAGAGGTCTCAACCAATAATAACTCTCCTAAAATACAAGCATTTGACTGGTTCAGAATCTGGGAGGCATGGGGATTAGACCAATGGCTGTTTAAGAACCAGGAGCTTTGAATTGCCTATAAAAGCAAGCCCCGAACAATAAAACACTGTTTGGCTGATGACCAAAGGATGTCTGTCATGGGTTGTCTCAGATATACGAACACCAACGTTTCATGTGGTGACTCTGGTGTGATGACACGCAGCCCAAGTTTTTGGCCCGCAGGTAGAGTAGAGAGACACAGGGCAGAGCCTGTCCCTACAGCGAAAAGTGTGAAAGAAAGAGGCAGGGAGAGCCCAAAAGCGGCAGCAAAGGCTGCAAAAGTCACAGCCAAAGGGCTGTGTGAAAAAAGAAACCAGAGAAGCTGAAAATAGAAGAAAAACCCCACTGGAGACATGGGAAACTTGACTTTACACAGGATCACCCAGTACTAAAGGTATGGAAGCTTCTTGAGGAATGGGACATACACTATGATGAAAAAGCATTATTAGCATTAATAATGTGGGCTAAGAACCACGGTTTAGACACAAATAAAGAAGCTGCTTTTGACTTTATTACCTGGGCATGAATTGGTCAATATATCATCAGTACAGTCTCTAAGGGCGATGAATTAAAATGCGATAAGAGTTATAAAGCTGTGGAGACTTATTGCAGGAAATCCAGGACTTCTGTACAACTGACCAATATGATCAAGCAGAAGCCATTTATTGTTTACATTACACACACTTTTATAGAGTCTACAAACTACTAAGTACACCCTTCTTGATTGGTGCCTTTGTCTTGCTCTCTCGTTTTCTGCCTCCATTTCTCAGCATCTGTAATTGGTTGCAGTCCAGGTGTTTCACAGTTCTCTGTTATCTAGTTCTTGCAATTCTGGTATTCAGTTTCTCAGCCTCTTCGTCCTTATTTTAGCACAGTTTATGTCTTAGTAACCTTGACGAATGCCACAGTGCCCTGAAAAAATTCTGATAAGAACAGTTACAAGCGGTATGAGGCCTAAGTTCAGATACGTTGCTACAGGGAGCTATCTTGGATTTAATAAGACATCTAAATAATGAAATATATGGTGAGGAAAGCACACCAGATGAGTTTTCAGGGGGAATGGGCGCCTTTCCAGACCCACAGAGCACGTGGCCGGATGAAATGGCTGGCCGTGCTGTTCCATATGGCTGAGCTACCTTAAATTCCCCTCCCGTACCGGCACTGTTCCCGAGAGAGCCATCCCCGTCACCCCTCCTGCAAAGGGGGACACCACCATGCAGCGAGACGGAAGGGGGCGGTAGCGATGCCGGGGCATCCAGTGTCGGCACAGTGCAAATGCTGCTCCGTGTCTGCTCCACGGGGTTCCTACAGTGATTCGAGCCGTGTTGCCATTTCACAATTGCCTGTGACCATGAATCAGCCCCATGCTGTTCCTGAGACCGCCCCCCCACAGCCGGGGCAGCCCACGCCCCTTGTCGCCATGGAAACGCCCAGACCACCCCTGCCCAGAGCTGGTTGGCTCAGCCCCCCCCGCACCCCCCATCTCCATAAAAACACTGAGACGGTCTCCTGAAACCGGGTGGCCCTGCCCCAAGGGAACACCAGCAACTTCGGGGAGCTTAACCACGCGTCCGTCGGAGGATATACCTACACCTCCGATCCAGCCTACGTCAGGGGGCAGGGCTCCACCCCCAAGCCCTTCGAAGAACAGAGTCGCGCCGCCAGTAGGCGTGGCCCCGCCCCGACCCTGCCTCCAAGGATGTATCTGAAAAGAGCTGCTGACACCAAATCAAGAAGCAGAGCGTGGGAAAAGCCCCTGCAGGGAGCTCACCTAGCAAAAAGCACTGGAAAGAAGTGTGTAGGGGTGTGGTGCCATGGGAGTAATAGCAACCAAGCCATCCCGAAAAGATGGTGCCGACCAGATGGCACAGCCGTTTTACAGCAGCTAAGAGCGAGCCACTCTATCATCAAGTCCAGTGGGAAACCAGCACCTCCCTACGTATGGACAGTGAAAAAGCAAACAAAGACCAAGTTCATACCCCTTAAACCTCAACGAAATTTCACAGCCACCCTGCCTTCTGATATTTCAACTATAGAAAAGTTCTCATGTTCCACAAACTCTAATGAACTAATAGCATGTGCTAAGGGTAAAAATATTGAAGGGTTGTCACACAAGGGTTACAAAATCACACAATGGTTTACTAAATATGCCCTAGAACTCATAGTACAAGATTTGTTATTGTTTTTTTGCATCTGCTAAAACCAAAATTGATAAGCCTGTGATAGCTGATTCTGCTAAAGTTGTTAAGAAAATATTACATTTCTGCTCCAGGTATGGGCTACTGTCTCTCAAAGAGATCCTAGGATGTATGTTAACAAGTCTCTTGGTACTCCTAGTATTTCTGCTTGCATTGTTTCTAGATCGACCGGGAAGATTCAAAGAATAACCTCGTCCTACCATTCTAGGTCCACTAAAGCATACATAGAACATTAATTTACTAACATCATAAGCAAATTTAAGCTGCAAAGTTTTTTAACTGAGAATTTGCCACCTGTCATCATTTAGAAAACCTAAAAGTCACCTGTTAAATCAATAACAAATTTCTAACCTCTAACAAAAAGAAAAAAAGCTATATTACTTGCACTTTTACCATAGTAACTAGAAAATTTAAATACCTATATTTCTTTAATTATTCATAAGTTGTTCATGTTTAAAATTTCTTGCATTAGACATTAATACAAGCTTGTTTTTAAAATATAAAATACAGAAAATCTCTCCCAACCAAGTCATGGCCTGATCAAGCCATGAACCTGGCTGGTAAAAAAAAATATATTAGTATACAAACTTAACAAAAACTAAAGCCTTTTTCCATTGAGATAAATGAGAAAGCCTTATCCAGAAGGGGTTCTTTCAAGTCCTCATAGTGAAAAAGAGACCTCTCAGCGACCCTCTAGGTAATAGTACCTTATTAATACTATCCAAAGTCCATGTTCTGATCCTAATTTTAATCATTAATACAAAGAAAAAAGGGGGGGAAAGGGTTGGGGTGAATGTACACCCCCTCTCTAAGTCTAAGGTAATGTCTTTCAATCAATCATATAACAGTACAATAATCCTATGATAAATGCTTTTCAATGGACTCTGGGACATGCTAGATACCTACTAGATTTATCCAGCCTAAACTACGTCCTGCTTGGAACCACAGCATCAACCCAATGTCCCGTTAACAGATATCACAGAATCATTAAACCAGAACAATTAATAACTACCTCATAGAAATCTGTGACTACTGAAATAACAATTCATATTGAGACTCTATTTGCTTACAAATTGGTTTATCTGTTAAGTTTGTTTTTTTCTTGCAGTTCTAAAGTTGAATGTTTCGAAGTTTTTTATTTCAGTTTAGAGTTAGGATACAACTTTGTTTACAAATTATTTTTCATGTTTACAAACTGTTTTTCTGTTTACAAATTGTTTTTTCTAGTAGTTAGACTTTTCTTTAATAGTTGAGCTAAGTAGTTTGTTGTTTTTAAAGATAAATTATGATTTGTAACCTAAACTTTAAGCTTGTAACATGCTAACCTGAATTCTTGCCTACAGACTCTGAACCAAAATGCTACAGCTTCACTAATATATAATTTATGAAAATTAAAACCATGCTGTTTTCTGTCACCCTGATTGCAAGGGACCCTTGCAAATAGATGACAGAGAGCAAGTTACAATTTTAGTAAAGACAAAAGGGTGAGATGTTGCAGTACAAGCTGACTTGTACTGAACATAATCCATTTACAAATAAGGAACACAGCCCAGTTCCATAAAGCAGCCTCTAGGCTGACTGACAGGGGTCTCAACCAATAACAACTCTCCTAAAATACAAGCATTTGACTGGTTCAGAGTCTGGGAGGCATAGGGATTAGACCAATAGCTGTTTAAGAACCAGGAGCTTTGAATTGCTTATAAAAGCAAGCTCCAAACAATAAAACACGCTGTTTGGCTGATGACCAAAGGAGGTCTGTCGTGTGTTAAGTCTCAGACATACGAACACCAACGTGTCACCATACAGTATGGAATATCCCTTTGGTCCAATTGGGTCAGCTGGCCTGGTTGTGTCATCAAATCTCTGCCTGAAACCAGGCTATTCTCAGCTTTTGTTTCTATCTTGCAGAATGGAGATGTATGTATTTCAATTCTTCACCCACCTGTAGATGACCCACAAAGTGGAGAGCTGCCCTCTGAGAGGTGGAACCCTACCCAAAATGTCAGGTAACTGTGAATCTGTGATGTACAACAGTGACCTCAAAGGCCTGTGATCTTTCTCCAAGACTATGGCCTGTGTTGGGAAAGTTTTGGAACAGAATTCAAGACTTTGGGAGCTTTAGGTCCTTAACTGGGTGCAAACCAGACTTATCAAGTTGTCTAAAGTGCTGATGCTGAGGTGTCTTGATGATGGACTAACAATGTGGAGAATTCTGTCCTGTTCACAGGATTTCATGCCCCCAAAGCAACTGATTTCAAATTTTCTACCCTTCCCCAGTCATTGTTATCCTATAGTTAGGGCTTTCAAACTCTTCCAATATACCACTAGTGGAAGATAATATTTTTGGGTATTTGTGCCCTGTAGGAGTAATTTTGTTCATAATCCTGCCTGCTGTTTGCCTTACAGTATTTATGTGTCTCCTGTCCTGCAGTGTGATATCTTGAGCGGTTAGCCAGGTAGATTTCTTCCTGACAAAAAGACCCAAAGGATCACTAAGTATTAGAGACATTTGGGGGTGACCTATCCTTTTTTTTTTCTTTTTAAACACCAGCTGAAATTCATTCTCATTACAAGACACTGCCAATAAGGAACTGATAAAACTCATATCAAGTAGCAGTTTACCTGTGCAGCTGGAGTAGTAAGTGATGTAGTGAAAAAACCTTGAATTAAGGTACATCCTGTTCTAACATTTTAAACTGATTTATTATCCAAATAAGGTTAAAATAATTGCCTCTAGATTTTTATCATATGATAATTATTCTTGCTCTCAGATTTATTAGATGCTGGTTCCTCAACTTGAAATCTCTTATTTATTGATAAATACAGGTAAGGATCTCAGGCACCTGAGGGAATACAGTGATTTGAAAAGGATTGCCTGACAGTTTAACTCAGCTTTTATCTAACTTGGCTTCACAAAATTCATTTGAAAGAGCCTCTGTCAAAGCAAAGATCTAACAAGGGATATTCAATGGATTTTTGACCCTTGAAATATGATTGTAACACACATTGCAAAGTGCTGAACTAGAGCTAACATAGCAGGAGACTAGAAATTGTAGCAATCAGCAAATTATAACAATTGATGTTCCTCCTGGAGCATGCTACTTGAAGGTTAAAAGGGCCAAAGAGAAATTGTGTATCTTAGCTGCATGAAACAATGAAGGGTTGGGAATCTGATCCTTAGAGCTTGAGGTAAAGGTTATCCAATCCATCTGTACCTAATACACATTCTAGTCCAGTTTTTTAAAAAGGAATAATAGGCTTAAATACTATCTTAAGTAGTTATATTGATAAGCTACATTCAGCTGTCCCTCTTCTCAGATAGCTATTAAACAGGTTTTTTTAATACATCTGTGTTCTGGTTTGGAAGCAAAACCAGTGAGACACTCCAAGTCAGAAATACATTTTATTAAGAAAAGGGAAAAAAACCCCAAAATATATGCAATAATACAAAAGAAAAACCACCGACAGAGTCAGAATACAACCTGACACCCTGTTGGTCAGGGTGTTGGTAGCAGTCCAAGTGGAATGGTGGCTGCAGTCCTCCTGGAGTGACAGATGTGGTTCTGTTGGAGCAGTGATCCTGTAGAAGGGTGTAGTCTTCTTCTGAAGATCCAGTGGAAAAGGCTGTTCTGGTGTCCCAAAAACTCAGATTATATCCAGTTAGGAATGCTTGGCTCCTCCCTCTGGGCGGAGCATCTCCCAATGGGTTGCTGTAATTTTTATCAGTCATGCACTGACATTCAATAGCCCATTAACATCAGATGTCTCCCCAGAGGGAGGATTGGTTTGTGGAAGAGATAAAGAAAACTGCCCAATTAAAAGAAGATAACTGCTACACCTCTAACAGATGGCAAATAGTATACATATTGACTTGCAATCTTGGACAATCTGATATGGTTAGGACTAGGTGACAAACTTCAACTTATCATTAGAAAACAACTTTGGGCATTAGTTGCTTATAATGCACACACATTTTTGAGTATTTCACAATATACAACCCTAAAGATTGGCATGAAATTTCTTATGGTTCTAGTTCTCTGATTTCTGCTCTCCCTTACGATGGTGCAATTTTTGATGCTTACTCTTGGAACATGCTGGTCTTAACAGTGATATTTGGAGAGAAAACATTCCTCAGCTGTATCAGCAAGCAGAAATAAAACTTGTCCTTCACTGTTAGCTTGCTGCCTGTGTAACCTAGGGCTTCTCTTCAGCTGCTGAATTTTGTAAATCCGCTTACTACAAATGACTGTGGTTGAAGTGTCTGGAGTGAGGAATGTCATTCTTCAACTTTGAGAGCACTTGCACATCTTTCCACCTAATGGTTTCAAGCATGCCCATTAATTTTTTTTCTAAACACAGTCAATATGGACTTTCCCATCTCTTGGAGCTAGATGAGGCTGGCATAAGTAAATATAGCAAACATCCAGCAAGAGGTGAAGGAATGCAGTTGTGATCTGTATGGCTGAAAGTATTGCTTTTCTTATGTCACATAAAGCTGAGGAAGTGGTGTCAGGGCTTAGGGGTTGAGGCTCTTTGATAAATTTTAGTTACCTTTTCTCCATCTTGCCTGGCTTCACTCTGTCTTTTGAGGTGCAAAGGCCAGAATTCAGCACAATATTCAAGATGTTGGTATATCTGTATCTTGTGCTGATATGTGAGTGATGCCTCATCTTACTATTGCTTTGTTTTCTGAGGATACCCATTTTTGTTGTTAAAGTAGGGTCGGAGACAGACACACAACATTGGTGTGTCATCAGCAAACTGTGTTTTATTGTTCAGAGCTTTCTTTTATAGGGAGTTCAAAACTCCTAGGTCAAGACAGCCTTTGGTCTGATCTTTTATGCTCCCCAGATCCTGGATCAATGATATGCCTGCAGCTTAGGATGGAATGTAATTGGCTGAGGTTCCTGTCTTTCAGCCCAGAGGCTGGTTTTATGGAGCTGGCTGGGTAGCCAAATTAATTGCCCAGTACAAGCCAGCTTGTACTGTGATATAATGTGACAACATTTTGTTGGCTTTTTTTTGGCTGCTTTAGTGCATTGAGCTGTTTGCAGAAACTTCAGATGTAACATAACTTTCAGTACAGTCTAAGTCTGATACTTTTGTTGATACATGGAGAGAAAAAATTCAGTTAACAGTTCTGATTCCTTGAGCCTCTACTGGCTTGTCTCTGCTGATAAAGGCATGTAGAGGAACTGTCCTGGCTCCAGCCAGGACAGAATTAATTTTTTTGCAGTAGCCATGAGGGGGTGGAGCCTGGACCTGTGTGGGCAGGGCTAGGAGGTTATTTTATACCACCTCACATAATTGCCAGTGTGGGGCTAGGGCACTCTGGCTTCTGAGAAGGGTGGGGCTTCCAGTGGAGAAAACTGGTGTGGCAGGAGGGAAAAACCCACTGACAGTTACACAAAAAGCTTTGCATCACTTCCCTGAATTTCCTCCCATTCCAAACCAGGACATAACCTTTGTCTTCATGTCATCCTGTAGATGAAATCAATATATTTTATTTCTTCACGTGATTCCATCCTGCTGTTTTTACACACCTTGATAACAAAGAGTCAATAAATTCTTCTCTTGGTGTTCTGGTTTTTGTCCCTGTTATTTTATCCTTCAGATAAGATAGTCCACAAAATGTATGGAACCACCTAATTTTCTTACACCATTCTCTGAGTTAGTTACGTGAAAAAGCATTGTAACATCACATAGTCTCTATTTTAATATTATGAAATTGTTATAAGTTAGGGTAAATAATTTGTCCAATCCTTTAGAGATTGATTAGAAAATTTATTGATTACAGCAAGCAATGACAAGCAAACAGCACTGGGTGTAGCCGGGGAGTCAGTGCTCCACCAACGGCTCACACCGTTTCCCTTTTCCCATGGTCCTTTATTCTCTCTCTTCTTCCACATTTGTGGCTTTTCCAGAAGTACTCTGCGCATGCGCCTCCAGTTGCTAGGGGGTCGCCTTCTGCTCTCTGGTGGTCGTTTGGATGAAGGCTCTCCTCCTCTTCCTCGTTGGGGGTTTATGACCCTTTAACAATCTTTCCATATATGGTTACACACCTCCCGACCCTAGTTGTACAATCAACTTAAGGACTCAGCATATCCTCGGGTTTCCTGTTATTCACAAAAGCCTCCTCATTTTTTTGAGTTCCTGTTTAATGATGAACAAAGAGGCTTCTCTTACCTATTACAGTCCCCTCTTTTTTTTTTTTTTCTTTATTTTGTTCATCAAATCTTTTTAATTCCTTTAGGCTGAGGGCTATGGTTTCATTAGCCTCAAGATCCTCAGGTATGGGTTCATATTTAGCTCTAATCAGCATGAGGTGTGCAGCTTCTAATCTTCCCTTTACGATATTGAGGATTTTATTAAAGATACAGGGTCCGAAGGTGATTCCTAATATTAATAAAATCAGGGGGCCTGCAATGGTGGATAATAGAGTAGTCAGCCACGGAGAACTGTTAAACCAAGTTTCATAGCAGCTCGGTTGGACTTCCCTTTCCCTTTTTCGTTTCTCCAGTCCTTCTCTTAGTTTTGCCATTGTATTTCTGACTACTCCCGTATAGTCAGCATAAACACAACATTCCTCTCTGAGGGCAGCACATAGGCCTCCTTGTTGCAAAAATAATAAATCCAACCCCCGTCTGTTTTGTAGAACAACTTCAGATAAGGACCTTACAGATTTTTCTAACGCCGCAATTAACTGTTCAATTTTAGTGAGGTCTTCATCTACAGTGATTCTTAAGTCATTGAATTCCTTGGTCTGCTTTACCAATGAAGCTACCCCGGTGTCTATACCAGTACCTCCCATAAGCATTAGTGTGGCTACTGTAAATGCTGTTAGTGGTTCCCGTTTTTGTAGGTGGTGCACTGAGGTGGTTTGGTCATCATATACATCGTCATTAGAACGGTATATGATTCTGGGAATAATTGCCACTTGAATACAGTAGTCCGAGGTCTCATTAAATATTTCTAAGGAAATGCACGGGGTTAGCCCTCCTTTTGAACATATCCATTTCGTGTTTTTTGCTGGGATTAACCATTTAGCTGGAGCATCTTCCCGTTTAGCTTTAGTAATTGTGTCACAGAGGTATTGCATGTTTGTAGGAACTCTCCCTATACATCCATCGTCCCTTCCCTGTGACTAGAGAGAGAGTTATTCCTTGTGTCTGGCTTTCCTTCCAATTACATTGGCGGGGGGGGGTTGCTACCATTCATTCGCCTAGCTTTTTCGGATATTCCTATAGCTTCATAATATGGAGGTCGGACATCAAAACAGAGCCAACAGTGTTCCGTAAGGGAGAGGTTTGATTTGTTAAGAACTTGATAGGCTCCCTCTATCAACTTCCAGAGGGTGCTCATTTGAGGGTTTCCCGTTGGTGACACCCGTGTTGGGTTACTCATGGTGAGATTATCTTTCCCATCCTCTAAATCAGTCAGATTTCTATTTTCTTCAGTGTAGATTTCTCTTCCCTCCTCAGCTACCACGGGGCTCGGGCCTACAGGTTGTGGATCCTGGGGTACCACCACTTTCTTTACTACAAACATGTTGCCTCTATCTTTACCGGGTTCCCAATACCTAATTCCTCATGTTCGGCCCATGATCCATCCAGAATCTGATGGGTCGGTTATGTTTAGATATATATATATTGACAGTTCCCTGGTTCAACTATTCCTCCGCTTGAATCTCGCCCAGGGGGTTTGCAGGCATAGGGTCCCCAGGATACTCTAAGGAATTTATCCTCTCTGGTTACACGCCAATCTAGGGCTATTGTTTCGCAACCCCAGTATCCACAGAAAAATTCTCCAGGGTAATTACAGTATCCCCTGCCGGGGTTCGAAGCTGGACACGTGTAAAATCCCTTCTTGTCTAAACAGGGTTCTATGGGGGCTAGTTCACATAGTCTTGGGTTGAAGCTGGGGGGTCCGGAGGTTATTCTCTCTTGAATTTCTACACCATCTATTCGAGTCAGTGTCCATCTAAAAGGTTGGTGTGAGGTTTGGGAACCCTCCCCTGGTTTCAAAATACAAAGCATGATTATTCCCATAATTTGCCAATGACGGTGGAGTCCTGGCCATATTGGATTGAATCGGTAATGTCCTATCCTTCCCTTTTGGGGTTGTTGCCCTCCGGGTGCCTTAGTATCGGTTAAGCTCCTTTGTAAAGGGGAATCAGTATTCAGCTGGCAATAATTGGAGCATTTTAGCATTATTCCATTCAGAGGGGGCCTGGTTCTTTCCCTTCTGCCTCGCCCGCCGACTCGGGTGCTTCGAGCCGTGGGGTTGACCATCTTCTCGGCAGCAACGGTACTCTCCAGTACACCCAGCCTCATGCTCCAGCCTGACTTTATACTGTTCCCTCTTTTTATTTCTCACCTGGATTGGTTTGCACGGAATCCTTTTCACTTCTATCTGACAACACCTTTTTTATGATTTGGGCAACAAAGGGAGCGGACTCGTTGGGGTGGAAGCAAAAGTGTTCTGGATGCACCCCTTTTAAGTATATCTCCCACCACGTCTCAGTTTCGCATTGTATCCACTCCCAGGCCAATTCCCCTAGCTGAAGCGTTACCTCTGTCAGTTTCCTCTCTGCCTGATAGCACTCTTTACAGACTCCAGTAGGGGTCTTCCCTTCTGGCAGTGGACCCACTACCATGCTTGGCAAACTTTACAGATAAAGCATACAAAAGGATAACATTTACAACCTAGTTTCTCACAAATAACTGTACAATCTTTAGCGAGAGGATAAGTATATCCTGTATGATTTCCTGTGTGGTTAATCTGTATTACTGGTATTAAGTCCATCAGTCTTTCCTCAGAGTCACCTTGGTGTCCCCCAGCTGGCTGGTTATCCTCCAATTATCATCTGGAGCAACCGGTCCTTTCACTCGACTTGCATGGGTCCACCCTTTTTCCGCAGTTCGTATTGCAGTCTCTGTGGTAAGCAAAATGACATACGGACCTTCCCAACAGGGTGTCAAGGAGTTCCCTTTCCATGATCTTATAAATACCTTGTCTCCTGGCTTAATTTTATGTAATGCCAAGTCTAATGATGGTCGTTGGACCAGGAGTCCCTTTTCTCTTAATTCTTTTCTTCTGTTCATAATTTGTGTAAGGTAATTATTAATTTGTGAATTTTCTATACAGGGATGATCCACAGGGGCTTCCAGATCATACGGCATGCCATATAACATTTCAAAGGGAGAAATTCCTACATCCGTCCGAGGTTGAGTGCAGATATTTAATAGAGCTAGGGGTAAACATTTCACCCATGACATCTTAGTTTCTATCATTAGCTTAGTTAATTGTTTCTTAATTTCTCCATTCATTCGCTCTACTCTTCCCGAACTCTGTGGGTGCCAGGGAGTGTGGTACTTCCATTTAGTACCTAAGGCAGCAAAGACTTCCTTTGCTACCTTAGAGGCGAAGTGAGGGCCACGGTCTATTACTTCTATTAATCTGTACCTAGGAATCACTTCTTCTAACAATGATTTCACTACTGCCTGGGTGGTCGCTCTGGCTGTGGGAAATGCTTCTACGTAATGGGTCAAGTGGTCTACCATTACTAATAGGTATTTATACCTTCCTACCTTCGGTAATTCGGTAAAGTCCACTTGTACATGTGAAAAGAGTCTTCGAGCTAATTCTCTCCCTCCCATTACTCTCTCCCTGTGCTGTTGTTTATTTACCCTCTGGCAGGTTAAACGTTGCTGTGTCACTTGTTTAGCCAAATTATATACCCAAATGCACATGTACTTGATGGCAAACTGATCAATTAGTGCCTGAGTTCCCCAAAGGGTTTTATTACGTATTGCTTGCAATATTCTTAAAGCTGTTGCCTTTGGAAGCACTTCTCGGCCACCTGGTAGTATCCATTTACCTTCCTCTTTTTCCTGCACCCCCATTTGGTCTAACCTTTCTTTTTCTTGTGTGGTAAATGTTAAAATATATTTTGCACCATGAAACCAGCAATGCTTTTTCTTAGGATTTTCACAAGCACATTGTATGGAGTCTACTCCATGCATCTTCCAGCATGCTCAACAAGGTGCTGTTTCTAGGTCTTGCCCGCAGGTGGAGCAGTCTTCCCTTTTCGTATGTACTGGTTTGTATGTTAGTGTCAACAGTGCTGCCCTTTTTGCTTCTTGATCTGCTAAGTTGTTTCCCCTTATTGTACTTCCCATCCCTGTCTGATGTCCTCTTACATGCACCACTGCTATTCTCTTTGGATGCCGCAGGGCCTGCAGGATTTCTTTTATTAGCTCCACGTGAATCAACCCTTTCCCTTGTGAAT
The DNA here is from genome assembly GCF_031753505.1 of Anomalospiza imberbis. Classification (NCBI taxonomy): domain Eukaryota; kingdom Metazoa; phylum Chordata; class Aves; order Passeriformes; family Viduidae; genus Anomalospiza; species Anomalospiza imberbis. The sequence continues at coordinate 1,874,068 of NC_089720.1, read as the reverse complement.
TCATTAACCCCGTTTCTTCCCAAATTTTCCCAAAGGTATGCACTATTTCATAGGCATACTTAGAGTCTGTATAAATAGTTCCTTCTTTCCCTTTTAGCAAGTTTAATGCTGAGTATTGCATACAGCTCTCATGCCTGGGTGGACCAACTAAGACTCAAGGGACCCGATTCTACCACCTCCAAGGTTTTCCCCTTTACTATGGCATATCCAGATTTTCTTTTCCCTTCTACAACACGAGATGATCCGTCCACAAATAACCGATCTCCAAGCTCCAATTCCTCTTCTTCTAGATCTAATCGAATCTTAGTCTGTTCTTCTATTTGTTGAATGCAATTGTGAACAAGTTCAGGGGCAGGTTCCCCATATAGAAATTGAGCGGGATTCTGTAAGTTAGTAGTCTCTATTTTTAACTTAGGAGTTGATATCAAGATACCCTCATACTTTAGGAGTCTAGCATCTGTAATCCATTTTTCTGCTTTTTGTTGTAACACCCCCCTTATATTATGGGGGGACATGACTCTCAGTTCTCCCCCAAAGGTGATTTTAGCTGTTTCCTCTACTAAGAGAGCTGCTGCCACTATTACTTGTAGACAGGTAGGCCATCCTCGACTGACTGGGTCTAAAAGTTTGGATAAGTAAGCTACAGGTTTTTTACGTCCAGCCCAGTCTTGGGCCAGGACTCCATGTGCCGTACCCTCGCTTACATCAACAAATAAGAAAAAGGGTCTTTTGAGGTCTGGGAGGCTGAGGACAGGGGCATTTGCTAATTCGGTTTTGAGGGCTTTCAATCGCTCTTCATCCTCTGGGGACCATTTCAACAACTCATCTTCAGTGAGCTTATCATAAAGGAATTTTACTTTCCCACTTAAATTTTCTATCCATTGCCTACAATATCCTAGAAGTCCCAATAATTGTCTTACTTGCCTTTTGGTTTTTGGAGGCTGAAGGGAAAGGATCCCCTGGACTCTTTCAGGGTCCAGTTTCTTGGTTCCTTTAGTCAGTCTGTGTCCTAAATACTTTACCTCTTCTTCTACAAATTGTAGTCTAGATTTTAATGCTTTCAACCCCTTCAAGCTAAGAAAATTTAGCAACTTGATACTCTCCTGTCTTACTGCTTCTTCTTCTGTCCCTGCAATTAGCAAATCATCTACATACTGTACTAGAGTTGTTCTTTCCCCCAATGTATAATCCTTCAGGATTTGTTCTAAGGCTTGTCCAAACAGATTAGGGGACTCAGTAAATCCTTGAGGGAGCACGGTCCACCTCAGTTGTTGTCTTCTGTAGGTGTCTGGATATTCCCATTCAAAGGCAAAATAATCTCTACAATTTTCCTTGAGGGGGCAAGCCCAAAAGGCATCCGTCAGATCTTTTACACTATACCACTGATTTTCGGGACCCAGTTGGCTTAAAAGTGTATAGGGGTTGGCAACCACAGGGAATCTTTCGATAGTTCTCTTATTTATTTCTCTCAAATCATGCACCAATCGGTAACTGCCATTGGGTTTCTTTACTGGTAAAATGGGGGTGTTAAAGGGGGACATACAAGGTTTGAGCAACCTCTGCTTTAAAAGCCGATCTATCTCCGGTTTTAATCCCCGTCTCCCTTCGTTAGACAAGGGATACTGTTTGATCCTCACGGGGATCTCGGGGTTCCTAATGGTTACCTCAAAAGGTTCAATATCCAACCTTCCCACTGTGTCAGGGGTATACCAAACTTCAGGATTTATTTTTGCTTCATCAATAGCCCTTAAGGGGCACAACTTGATGTTCAGTTTATTTTCTATTATGTCAACCCCAATTCCTAAGTCTATAATTAAATCCCTCCCAAAAGGTTGTAATCCGCTTCTGGAACCAATAGAAATGAGCCAATTCCTACCTTAGAGTGAGTTTCAAGAAAAACATCTTTTATTACAGGTACTCTAAAGGGCTCTCCCTTAGCCCCAACTACCTGCACCGTGTCAGATGATATTCTGCACCCTCGGGGGAGGGTTTGGACAGTTGATCTCTCTGCCCCCGAGTCCACAAGGAACTCATATTCTTGTTGCTGGGGACCTAACTTAATTTTTACCAGGGGCTCCGTTCTTTCCTTTGTCCCCAGCAAATAGAGCCCCTGACACCCCTAGTCCTCATGGAATTGTTTTCATCAGCTATCCTTTGTCGACATTCCCATTTCATATGACCTCTCCTCCCACAGTAAAAACAAGTTACTCCCCTCCCTTCCTTCTTTCTTTCAATATTCTCATTCTGTCTCGAGATTTTCCTGTCTCCTCGTGTAGCCGCTCTCCTTTGGGTCGGAAATGGGGCAGTTTTCTGTCCTTCTCGGACCGCAACTACCATCATCCTGACTTGTTTCTTATGGGTCTTGTCCTCTCTCCTCACATAAACCTTTTGTGCCTCTCGCAATAATTCGTCCAGGCCTCTTCCTTGCCAGTTCTCCAACTTTTCCAGCTTTTTTCTAATGTCTACCCACGAGTTTGCCACGAACTGGGTCTTTAGTAGGGCCTCCCCTACTGGAGTGTCAGGATCTACTCCTGAGTGTAATTGAAAGGTCTTCCTCAGTCTTTCTAACCACTCTGTGGGGTCCTCATCCTTTTTTTGTTGTTCACGGAAAGACTTTTGGATATTCTGTCCTCAAGGGACAGCTTTCCGTATCCCCTGCATGATGATGTTTCGTAAATCTGTCATGTGAGCTCTTATGTTGAGGGTCCTGATTATTCCAGTCAGGACGTTGCATGGGCCACTTGGTGTCAGCAAGGGGGCCTTGTTGATGCTTATCATCCCCTATTCTCATTCCCACTTCCCTGATCATTCTCCTCTCTTCTGAAGTAAATAGGATACCTAAAATGGATTGTATCTCATCCCATGTATAAATATTGGGGCCTAAGAATTGATCCAACCTCTCAGCAACCCCAAGGGGATCCTCTAAAAGGTGCCCCATCTCCTTCTTGAATTCTCTTACATCTCCCGAGTTTAAGGGTACAGACACATATCCGACCCCTAGAATCTGGGCAGGTTGTCCTGGTTGGCCTGCGTTAGGATTAGGAACCATGCCCATCCCTGCCTCCTGAAGTGGGAATAATCCCATCTCCTCCTGCCTCTTTCTGACCTGACTTCTGGTTGTCCGCCGGTTGTCTCCTTTGAGCTCGCTATTCTGGACCTCCCCTTCTGAATCATCTGGTATCAGGACGGATGGTTCAGGAGTGGGTAAGGGTGGGTAAAGGTTTCGGGGAGGGGAGTGAGGGGGAGAAGGAGGTGGGGGAGGTGGTGGAGGGGGTGGCGGTATGTAGGGTGGAGGAGTGGAGTCAGGTAGGTCTGGATCCTCTTTTGATCTTTTTTTTTCTCCCTAGTAATGAGTGCGAATTGTCTAGTGCGAGTCTCTCCGACTATCCAAAGAGAGGCATATTCACTCTTTTCTAGGTTAAAGGGTTCTTTAGAATCTACATAAATATTTAAAGCCTGGCATATCCAGTCTTTGAACGAACCAAAAACTGGCCAGTACAGGTGATCTCCCCTTATTTGCTTCCCCCTCCAAACTTCCATACAGTAATGTATCATTTTTACCTTATCTTTTCCTTTCCGAGAAGGGAAGGCATCCCAATGTTTGATCATTAATCCTAAGGGGCTATCTGGAGGGATTTGGGGAAGCTTTAGAGGGGTTCCCCCACCCATGGGACCAGAGGGCTTGCTTTTCCTCTGTCCCATCTTCCGGAGTGTCCTCACACACACCTCAACGCTTCCCCCAGTTTGTGGCCCAGCCCATCGCCGGGTGTGGGAATCGCACTACTATGAGGCCCACACTCGCCTCGTCTCACAGAGACGTCTCACTCATCGCACTCCAGGATCCCAACCCCAAACGAGCGGTCCCCTGCTTCTTTTAAGCAGGGGCCTCAGAAGTCCCAAGGGACTGCTGAGATATACTTACACAATCCTGTGTTTTCACCCGGAACTTCGTGCACAAAGATTAAGGGGTGTCTGGCTATTCTTTGCTTGCAATTGAATTTGGGTTCGTCGGTAAGGGTTTCGGAAGAAAAATTCCTACGCAGGGCTCATTGCTAAAGCAGCAGCGAGGGCGCCTCCCCGTAAGGAGTTTCCAGCAGATGGCCCTTATCCAAGTCACGGCACCAAAATTGTTATAAGTTAGGGTAAATAATTTGTCCGATCGTTTAGAGATTGATTAGAAAATTTATTGATTACAGCAAGCAATGACAAGCAAACAGCACTGGGTGTAGCCAGGGAGTCAGTGCTCCGCCAACGGCTCACACTGTTTCCCTTTTCCCATGGTCTTTTATTCTCTCTCTTCTTCCACGTTTGTGGCTTTTCCAGAAGTACTCTGCGCATGCGCCTCCAGTTGCTAGGGGGTCGCCTTCTGCTCTCTGGTGGTCGTTTGGATGAAGGCTCTCCTCCTCTTCCTCGTTGGGGGTTTATGACCCTTTAACAATCTTTCCATATATGGTTACACACCTCCCGACCCTAGTTGTACAATCAACTTAAGGACTCAGCATATCCTCGGGTTTCCTGTTATTCACAAAAGCCTCCTCATTTTTTTGAGTTCCTGTTTAATGATGAACAAAGAGGCTTCTCTTACCTATTACACTATGGTCTAAGATATATTTATCACACTACTATTTATATAAGCTATATGGTGCATACTTGAACTGACAGATTATACTATACCAAAAAGCAGTTAAAAGGAAATATAAATTCTACCATATCAAAATCTTTGTGATTAGTAATGATATGCAAAAGCAAATACATAAATGCGAAAGCCAATACTATATTGTCATTTATAACAATATACTTGTAGATATGCTCAGCATGCATTGGTCTCAATATGCCTCTAAATCAATTCAAGTACAGTTGGGGCTGTAGTCTCCTTTAATCATGTTCTGCAAAGCAGTTGTTATGTACTGCTGTATTTCAAGACTTATTTCCTTGTCTCCTGTTCTTCTCTTTCATTTAAATTAAAGGCTGTTCAAACAGAACCACCTCAGACACAGGCAGCTATTGCAGTGGTAGCTACAGCCAGGTGGCCAGGTGTGTAGAGCTGCCTGATAGGATTTGCTGTTGAGTTTTGTGCTGGTTGTGACACTATGTGAGGAACAAAGGGCTGAATCTCTGAAGTGCAGAGTTGTAGGAAATGCAAAAGGGTCTGGCCAGCAGAGGGAGGTGGTGTTTGTCCTTGATAAATGCCAGCAGAGCAGGGCAGCTGGCTAGCTCTGGGCTGCTGCTAGAAATCCCGGAAGGCTGTCTGCCAGGGGTTAAGTGACTGGCCCATGCTGGCTTTGCGAGTACCAGCAGTTCAGTCTTGCTGGGCCCTTGGCGGCTTGCCTGAGTGTTGAGTACAGCAAGGGGAAGACAGTGCAGATATTTTTCAAGTACTGCTACAGCAGTCTTGGCACACAGGCTGAAGAGAAGGGAGACCTGGCCACAGCTCCAACCTCTTAATACACTGTGGGGTAGGGAAGGCAATGCAGCCTCATCTGATGGCCTTGGGTTGTATCGGTCAGGATAAGCAAAGAGCCTGGCTTTCTGCTGTGAGGCTGAGTGTCATGAAGAACAGGCTCACTAAGCAGGTTTCCAACCCTGCACCATCTATGGATGGTATGGATAAACTGAATTCTGGTCTGATGCAAGCTTTACCTGCTGCCCTGTCACAAATGTATACAGACATGATAGTGTTATAAATGAATGCTCCAATTTATTAATTAAGGAAAATTTATTAAATTATCAAAGTATAAATTTATGGGAAAAAAGGAAAAGCCACAATCTAATCAAAAAGGGTCAGTGCCAAGCCTGGGTATCGGCGCTGAGTGAGACACAGGTCTGACCGCTACAGCATAGGGTCCCCTATGTTTCACACCGACTGTCCTACCCGAGCGGTTTTTGTACGATTTTTCCTGCCCGAGGCAGAGTCCCTTTTCTTCTTTTCAGGACTTCACATATTCATGTGGAGTTCTTTCTCTGCAACGAGCTGAACTAAACCATGTCCAGGGAGTGATGAACATCCATGATCGAATCCCGGAATCCTCACCAATGGCTCTGACTATCTCAATCTTAGAATTTTATCACGTATTCATCGTCTGGTTGTTCCTTGGATCACCTTGAGGAATGACCCATCTCCGGGCTGGCCACATTCATTCATTTGTAAATGAAGTTCTCCTTCCTCTTTTCCAGGTGGTTTCGACACTGTGATGCAATCCCTGACACTGACTTGTGCGCTTAAAAATCTTTTTATAAGGCTATTTCTTACCAATACATATATAAAATATATATGACAATTTTTATCTGCACTAATTATCCCATATACACATAACAATCCCTCCCCTTCTACATAAACATATTAAACCGTGCTTTCTAAACTTTCTATATTATTCTGTGTGACTTTACTTCTGCCCTATGCTACCATCTCATTTCCTAGTTCTTTAAAAGAAGGAAAGAAACCTCTTAGTTCCCTCAAGGCTCATTATCCTACTCTTTTCTTGGAATTCCCTGCTACAATTTGTAGACATCCCCTTCTCCCTTTAATCTGCTCTTCAAATCTGGCCAAAGCATCTGCTGCCTTACGGTGTAGATTTTCCTCCCCCAATTTTATTATTTTTGATACCTGATTTGTTTTTCCAATAGCACATTCTGGGTCTGTGGGCATGGCAGCCATCTGCATACCCTGCACTACTGAGTGTATTAACCTGATAAAGCATGCTATCAGGCAGGGTAGGAATATGATCTCAGCTATTGAACACAATATGAAAAATATTACCTTTTTCTACTGTGCTTCATCAAACAGATGATCCCACCAGGATGCTTGGAGTATGGAGTTCCATTTTTGTACTGGGACGTGTGCTCCCTTTTTAATTTCTATCACTAGGCCTCTGATGGTTTCTCCATAGTCGTTAATCTCTATACACCATTCTCATTCATTAAACTTCCCACAGACCCCTCCCTCCTCTGTTAGTAAATAGTCTAGGGCTATTCTGTTCTGATACACGAAGGCCTTCATTTGGGAGTGTTGTTTAGACAGCAGCTCGAGGGCATCTGAGGTGTGGTTAGAGACAATCTCTACCACTGCCTGAAGTCTTATTAGTCGGTTTAACAGATAAATCAGGGTCCTATACCCCCAGATTCCATCCTGGGCCCATGTTGCAGGGCTATAATATTATTCTTTCTGCAGGCCACTCCTCCTCACCCCAAGTCTGGCCCCCACCAAAAACAGGGAATTTATTTTTCACTTCTCTTCTCCTTCTGCTCAAATATTCGTATAAGGGGGCCCCTAGTGAGCTGCGTTCTGATCGAGGTAGGGTAAAGAAAACAGGTCTGATCAATCCCATAGTGTATGACCCTCTCCACTGCTGAGGTAGTTCGCTATATGCTTTCTTCCCACAAATCCAATATAAACCATTCGGGGATTTCTACTTGACCTTTGTGTTTTCGGGTTCACTCCAGAATCCTCTCAATTCATCTAAGGATTGGTAAGGGTTAGCTCCAGAGCCTTTGTTCCAGCAGAGTCCAATTTTTTCACTCCATTTGCATTTAGTGCCTTTTTCCTGGCTGCAGTACCCTGTAGGGTTTTCTGGCTGCTAGATTCTGCTTTTGTTAAAGGAATTTACTGTTAGAGTGGACACACAGGGAGTGTATCCCACCATTTCAGTGT